>NW_028227578.1:0-75890 GCF_978045245.1 Mus caroli
GACTCAGAATATGGCAATAAAACCTGAAAAACAAGGGAAAATTAAAAAATCACATTGAAGAACCACAAATATGGCGAGGAAACCTGAAAAAGGTGGAAAATGAAAATAATCACACTGTGAAAAATTAAAAATTCACACGGACGGACCCGGAATATGGAGAGATAACCCTGAAAAACGAGGAAAATTAAAAACTCACACTGAAGGGACCCAGATATGGCGAGAAAACCTCAAAAAATTATAAAATTAAAAATTCACACTGAAGGACCCCTACTATGGCGAGAAAAACTGAAAAAGTTTGAAAATTAGAATAATCACACTGTAGGACCCAGAATTGCGAAAAAACTTGAGAAGCATGGAAAATGAGAAAATCCCACTGCAGGACCCATAATACGCTGGGAAACCCCTTAAAAACGTGAAAATTATAAATTCACACTGTTGGACACAGAATATGGCAAGAAACCATGAAAAAGTGGAAAATAAAAAATTCACACTATATTACCCAGAATATGGCAAGAAAACCTGATAAACATGGAAATGAGAAAATCACACTGTAGGACCAAGAATATGACCAAAAAACATGAAAAACATGAAATATTAAAAAATTCACACTTAAGGACCCCGGAAAATGGTGAGACAACCTGAAAAACGTCGGGAATAATTAAAAATTCATACTGAAGGACCCGGAATATGGCAAGAAAACCTAAAAATTAGAAAATTAAAAAGTCACACTGAAGGACCCCGAATATGGTGAGAAAATCTGAAAAAGGTGGAAATGTAAACATTCACACTGTATTACCCAGAATATGGCAAGAAATACTGAAAAACCCTGAAAAATTAAAAATTCAAAATGAAGGTCCTGGAATATTGCAAGAAAACCTGAAAAACGTGGAAATGAGAAAATCACACTGTAGGACCCAGAATATGATGAAAAAAAACTGAAAAAACGTGGAAAATAAAAAATTTTACACTGAAGGACCCGTAATATGGCGAGAAAACCTGAAAAAGTGGAAAATAAGAATAATCACACTGTAGGACCCAGAATTGCAAAAAAAAACTTGAAAAACGTGAAAAATGAGAAAAATCACACTGTAGGACCCAGAATATGCAAGAAACCCTGAAAACGTGGAAAATTAAAATACGCGCTGTAGGACCCAGAATATGGCAAGAAACCCTGAAAAAAGTAGAAAATTACAAACTCACACTGAAGGACCCCAAATATGGCCAGAAAACATGAAAAAGGTGGGAAAATGAGAAAATCACACTGCAGGACCCAGAATGCCGAGAAACGCTGAAAAATGAAAATTAAAAATTCACACTGTCGGACACCAGAATAAGGTGAGAACCATGAAAAAAGTGGAAAATTAAAAATACACGCTGTAGGTACCCAGAATATGTTGAGAAACACTGAAAAATTAGAAAAGTAAAAAATCCAACTGAAGGACCCCAAATATGTCGAGAAAACCTGAAAAAGTAGGAAAATGAGAAAATCACACTGTAGGACCCAGAATTACGAAAAAACTTGAAAATCGTGGAAAATGAGAAAATCACACTGCAGGACCCAGAATATGCCAAGTAACCCTAAAAAACGTGAAAATTAAAAATTCACACTCTCAGACACAGAATATGGTTAAGAAACCATGAAAAAATAGGAAAATTAAAAATTCACGCTGTATTACAAAGAATATGGCGAGAAATACTGAAAAACGTGAAAAAATTAAAAATTCACACTGAAGGACCTGAATACGGCAAGAAAAACCTGAAAAATAGTGGAAATCGGAAAAACCAAAAAAAAAAAAAAAAAAAGAAAATCACACTGTAGGACCCAGAATATGACCAAAAACCTGAAAACGTGGAATATTAAAAATTTACACTGAAGGACCCGGAATATGGCGAGAAAACTTGTAAAACGAAGAAAATTAAAAACTTACACTGTAGGATCCAGAATATGGCGAGAAAATTTGAAAAAGGTGGAAAATGAGAATATTCACACTATAGGACCCAAATTGCGAAAAAACTTGAAAAACGTGGAAAATAAAAAAATCACTCTGTAGGACCCATATTATGCCAAAAACCTGAAAACATGGAAAATTGTTAATACACGCTGTAGGAAACAGAATATATCGAGAAACCCTGAAAAAAGTAGAAAATTAAGAACTCACACTGGAGGATCCCAAATATGGCGAGAAAATCTGAAAAAGTTGGAAAATGAGAAAATCACACTGTAGGACCCAGAATTACGAAAAAACTTGAAAAACGTGAAAAATGAGAAAATCATACTGCAGGAGCCAGAATATGCCAAGAAACCCTGAAAAACGTGAAAATTAAAAATTCACACTGTCAGACACATGATATGGCGAGAAACCATGAAAAAAGTGGAAAATTAAAAATTCACACTGTATTATATTGTGAGAAATACTGAAAAACTAGGAATATTAAAATTTCACATTGAAGGACCTGGAATATTGGCAAGAAAACCTGAAAAAAGTGGAAATGAGAAAATCAGGAAAAAACTAGGAATATTAGAATTTCACATTGAAGGACCTGGAATATGGCAAGAAAACCTGAAAAAAGTGGAAATGAGAAAATCACACTGTTGGACCCTGAATATGATGAAAAAACCTGAAAAACGTGGGAAATTAAAAATTCACACTGACGGTTTCCAGAATATGGCTAGAAAACCTGAAAAAACGTGGAAATGAGAAAATCAAACTGTAGGAACCAGAATATGACAAAAAAACCTGAAAAACGTGGAATATTAAAAATTCACACAGAAGGACCCAGAATGTGGCAAGAAAACCTGAAAAAAGTAGAAAATTAAAAATTCACATTGAAGGACACACCAAATATGGTGAGAAAACCTGAAAAAAGGTGGAAAATGAGAATATTCACATGTAGGACCCAGAATTGCGAAAAAACTTGAAAATCATGGAAAATGAGAAAATCACACTGTAGGAACCAGAATTTCGAAAAAAAATTGAAAAATGGGGAAAATAAAAAATCACACTGTAGGACCCAGAATATGCTGAGAAACCTGGAAAACGTGGAAATTTTAAAATACACGCTTTAGGACACAGAATATGGCGAGAAACCCTGAAAAAATATACAAAATTAAAACTCACACTGAAGGACCCAGATTATGGCGAGAAAATCTGAAAAAGGTGAAAAATGAGAAAATCACACTGTAGGACCACAGAATTGCGAAAAAACTTGAAAAACATGGAAAATGAGAAAATTACTCTATAGGACCCTGAATATGCCAAAAACCCCTGAAAAATGTGGAAAAATTAAAATTCACACTGTAGGACATAGAATATGGCAAGACACCCTGAAATGTAGAAAATTAAAAACTCACAGTGTAGGACCGAGAATATGGCGAGAAATCCTGAAAAACATGGAAAATTAATTATTCACCACTGTAGGACCCAGATTATGGCCCGAAACACTGAAAAACGTGCAAAATTAAAAATACAAGCTGTAGGACCCAGATTATGGCGAGAAAGCCTGAAAAAAGTAGATATAAAAACTCACACTGAAGGACCTGAAATATGGTGACAAAACCTGAAAAACATGGAATATTAAAAATTCACACTGTAGAAACCAGAATATGGCAAGAAACCCTGACATACGTGGAAAATTATATATACATGCCTGTAGTACCCAGAATAGAGCGAAAAATTCTGAAAAATTTAGAAAAGAAAAACTCACAATGAAAGACCCGGAATATGGCGAGAAAACCTGAGAAAGGTAGAAAATGAGAAAATCACACTTAAGGGCACAGAATTGCGAAAAAAAACTTATAAAAAGTGGAAAATGAGAAAAATCACACAGTAGGACCCAGAATATGTGGAGAAGCCCTGAAAAACCTGAAAATTAAAAATTCACACTGTTTGTCCAAGAATATTGCGAGAAATAATGAAGAAAGTGGAAAATTAAAAAATTCACACTGTATTACCCAGAAAATGGCGAGAAATACTGAAAAAAGGGGAATTATTAAAAACTCACACTGAAGGACCTGGATATGGCGAGAAAGCCTGAAAAACGTGGAAAATGAGTAAATCAGACAGTAGGACCCAGAATATGACGAAAAAATTTGAAAATGTGGAAAATTAAAAAATACACACTGTAGGACACAGAATATGTCGAGAAAACCTGAAAAATTAGAAAATTAAAACCGCACACTGAAGGACCCCAAATATGGCAAGAGAACCTGAAAAAAAGTAGAAAATTAAAAATTCACACTGAAGGACCCGGAATATGGCGATAAAACCTGAAAAAAAGAGGAAAATTGAAAACTCACACTGAAGGACCCAGAACAGGGCGAGAAAACCTGAAAAAAGTAGAAAATTAAAAATTCACACTGAAGGACCTGGAATATGGCGAGAAAACCTGGAAAAGGTGGAAAATGAGTAAATCAGACTGTAGGACCCAGAATATTTACGAAAAAACTTGAAAATGTGGGAAAATTTAAAAATACACACTGTAGGACACAGAATATTTCGAGAAACTTCTGAAAAATTAGAAAATTAAAACCGCACTCTGAAGGACCCCAAATATAGTAAGAAAACCTGAAAAAAGTAGAAAATTAAAAATTCATACTGAAGGACCCGGAATATGGCGATAAAACCTGAAAAACGAGGAAAATTGAAAACTCACACTGAAGGACCCAGAATATAGCGAGAAAACCTGAAAAAAGTAGAAAATTAAAAATTCACACTGAAGAACCCCGAATATGGAGAGAAAACTTGAAAAAGGTGGAAAATGAGAATAATTACACTGTAGGACCCAGAATTACCAAAAAAAATTGAAAAACGGGGAAAATGAGAAAATCACACTGCAGGACTAGAATATGCCGAGAAACCGTGAAAAATGTTAAAATTAAAAATTCACACTGTCGGACACAGAATATGGCGAGAAACCATGAAAAAAGTGGAAAATTAAAAACTCATACTGTAGGACCTGGAATATGGCGAGAAAACCTGAAAAAATTGGAAAATTAAAAACGTCCACTGAAGAACCTAGAATATGGCAAAGAAACCCTGAAAAAGGTGAAAAATGAAAAATTCACACTGTAGGACCCAGAATTTCTTAAAATCTTGAAAAATGGGGAAAATAAAAAAAATCACACTGTAGGACCCAGTATATGCTGAGAAACCCAGAAAACTTAGGAAATTTAAAATACACGCTTTAGGACACAGAATATGGCGAGAAACCCTGAAAAATGTACAAAATTAAAAACTCACACTGAAGGACCCCGGATTAAGGCGAAAAAAACCTGAAAAAGTTGAAAAATGAGAAAATCACACTGTAGGACACAGAATTGCAAAAAAAAAAAACTTGAAAAACGTGAAAAATGAGAAAATTACACTGTAGGACACAGAATATGCCAAGAACCCGGGAAAATGTGGAAAAATTAAAATTCGCACTGTAGGACGCAGAATATGGTGAGACACCCTGAAAAAAGTAGAAAATTAAAAACTCACACTGAAGACCCAGAATATGGCGAGAAATCCTGAAAAACATGGAAAATTAAATATTCACACTGTAGGACCCAGAGTATGGCGAGAAACACTAAAAAACTTACAAAATTAAAAATACATGCTGTAGGACCCAGAATATGGCGAGAAACCGTGAAAAAAGTAGATATAAAAAACTCACACTGAAGGACCTGAAATATGGTGACAAAACCTGAAAAACATGGAAAATTAAATATTCACACTGTCGGACCCAGAATATGACCAAAAAAAATTTAAAAACGTGGAAAATTAAAATTCACACTGTAGTACAAAAAGTCAGGGGAGAAACCATGAAAAAAGGGGAAAATTAAAAATTTACACTGTGGGACCCAGAATAAGTCAAGAAACACTGAAAATCGTGGAAAATTAAAAATTCACCACTGAAGGACTATGGAATATGTGGAGAAATCTGAAAAACATGGAAAATTAACAACTCACACTCATGGATCTGGAATATGGTGAGAAATCTGAAAAATGTGGAAAATTAACAACTCACTGAGAAAGACCTGGAATATGGCCAGAAATCTTGAAAAACGTGGAAAATTAAAAAATTCATCTGTAGGACCGAAAATATGTTGAGACACCTTGAAAACCGTGGAAAATTAAAAATTCACACTTAAGGACCTGGAATATGATGAAAAACCCTGAAAAATGTGGAAAATTAAAAACTCACACTGTAGGAACTGGAATATCACGCGAAAACCCCGAAAAATTTGAAAATTGAAAACTCACACTGAGGGACCTAGAAAATGGCAAGAAACCCTGAAAAGGTGGAAAATGAGAAATTCACACTGTAGAACCCAGAATTGCGAAAATACTTGAAAAACGGGGAAAATGAGAAAATCACACTGTAGGTCGGAGAATATGACTAGAAACTCTGAAAACCCATGGAAAATTAAAAATACACAGTGTAGGACCAAGAATATGGCGAAAAACCCTGAAAAAACGTGGAAAATTAAAAATTCACACTCAAGGACCCTGAATATGGCAAGGAAAATCTTAAAAAGGAGGAAAATTAAAAACTCACACTGAAGGACCCAGAATATGGCGAGAAAACCTGAAAAACATGGAAAATTTAATATTCACACTGTAGGACCTAGAATATGGCGAGAAAAACTGAAAAACATGCAAAATTAAAAATACACGCTGTAGGACCTAGATTATGGCGAGAAACCCTGAAAAAGTAGACATTAAAAACTCACACTGAAGGACCTGGAATATGGTGACAAAACCTGAAAAACATGGAAAATTAAATATTCACACTGTAGGACCCAGATATGACGAAAAAAACTTAAAAACGTGGAAAATTAAAAATTCACACTTTAGAAACCAGAATAAGGAGAGAAACCCTGAAATACATGGAAAATTAAATATACATGCTGTAGGACCAGAATAGAGAGAAAAATTCTGAAAAATTTAGAAAGAAAAACTCACAATGAAAGACCCGGAATATGGCGAAAAAACCTGAGAAAGGTAGAAAATGAGAAAATCATACTGAAGGATAAGATGTGCGAAAATCTAGAAAAAAGTGGAAAATGAGAAAATCACCACTGTAGGACCCAGAATATGCTGAGAAACCTGGAAAACGTGGAAATTTTAAAATACACGCTTTAGGACACAGAATATGGCGAGAAACCCTGAAAAATATACAAAATTAAAAACTCACACTGAAGGACCCAGATTATGGCGAGAAAATCTGAAAAAGGTGAAAAATGAGAAAATCACACTGTAGGACACAGAATTGCGAAAAAACTTGAAAACATGGAAAATGAGAAAATTACTCTATAGGACCCTGAATATGCCAAAAACCCCTGAAAAATGTGGAAAAATTAAAATTCACACTGTAGGACATAGAATATGGCAAGACACCCTGAAAATGTAGAAAATTAAAAACTCACAGTGTAGGACCGAGAATATGGCGAGAAATCCTGAAAAACATGGAAAATTAATTATTCACACTGTAGGACCCAGATTATGGCCCGAAACACTGAAAAACGTGCAAAATTAAAAATACAAGCTGTAGGACCCAGATTATGGCGAGAAAGCCTGAAAAAAGTAGATATTAAAAACTCACACTGAAGGACCTGAAATATGGTGACAAAACCTGAAAAACATGGAATATTAAAAATTCACACTGTAGAAACCAGAATATGGCAAGAAACCCTGACATACGTGGAAAATTATATATACATGCTGTAGTACCCAGAATAGAGCGAAAAATTCTGAAAAATTTAGAAAAGAAAAACTCACAATGAAAGACCCGGAATATGGCGAGAAAACCTGAGAAAGGTAGAAAATGAGAAAATCACACTTAAGGGCACAGAATTGCGAAAAAAAACTTATAAAAAGTGGAAAATGAGAAAAATCACACAGTAGGACCCAGAATATGTGGAGAAGCCCTGAAAAACCTGAAAATTAAAAATTCACACTGTTTGTCCAAGAATATTGCGAGAAATAATGAAGAAAGTGGAAAATTAAAAATTCACACTGTATTACCCAGAAAATGGCGAGAAATACTGAAAAAAGGGGAATATTAAAAACTCACACTGAAGGACCTGGAATATGGCGAGAAAGCCTGAAAAACGTGGAAAATGAGTAAATCAGACAGTAGGACCCAGAATATGACGAAAAAATTTGAAAATGTGGAAAATTAAAAATACACACTGTAGGACACAGAATATGTCGAGAAAACCTGAAAAATTAGAAAATTAAAACGCACACTGAAGGACCCCAAATATGGCAAGAGAACCTGAAAAAAAGTAGAAAATTAAAAATTCACACTGAAGGACCCGGAATATGGCGATAAAACCTGAAAAAAGAGGAAAATTGAAAACTCACACTGAAGGACCCAGAACAGGGCGAGAAAAACCTGAAAAAAGTAGAAAATTAAAAATTCACACTGAAGGACCTGGAAATATGGCGAGAAAACCTGGAAAAGGTGGAAAATGAGTAAATCAGACTGTAGGACCCAGAATATTACGAAAAAACTTGAAAATGTGGAAAATTTAAAAAATACACACTGTAGGACACAGAATATTTCGAGAAACTCTGAAAAATTAGAAAATTAAAACCGCACTCTGAAGGACCCCCAAATATAGTAAGAAAACCTGAAAAAAGTAGAAAATTAAAAATTCATACTGAAGGGACCCGGAATATGGCGATAAAACCTGAAAAACGAGGAAAATTGAAAACTCACACTGAAGGACCCAGAATATAGCGAGAAAACCTGAAAAAAGTAGAAAATTAAAAATTCACACTGAAGAACCCCGAATATGGAGAGAAAACTTGAAAAAGGTGGAAAATGAGAATAATTACACTGTAGGACCCAGAATTACAAAAAAAATGAAAAACGGGGAAAATGAGAAAATCACACTGCAGGACCTAGAATATGCCGAGAAACCGTGAAAAATGTTAAAATTAAAAATTCACACTGTCGGACACAGAATATGGCGAGAAACCATGAAAAAAGTGGAAAATTAAAAACTCATACTGTAGGACCTGGAATATGGCGAGAAAACCTGAAAAAATTGGAAAATTAAAAACGTCCACTGAAGAACCTAGAATATGGCAAGAAACCCTGAAAAAGGTGAAAAATGAAAAATTCACACTGTAGGACCCAGAATTTCTTAAAATCTTGAAAAATGGGGAAAATAAAAAAATCACACTGTAGGACCCAGTATATGCTGAGAAACCCAGAAAACTTAGGAAATTTAAAATACACGCTTTAGGACACCAGAATATGGCGAGAAACCCTGAAAAATGTACAAAATTAAAAACTCACACTGAAGGACCCCGGATTAAGGCGAAAAAACCTGAAAAAGTTGAAAAATGAGAAAATCACACTGTAGGACACAGAATTGCAAAAAAAAAAACTTGAAAAAACGTGAAAAATGAGAAAATTACACTGTAGGACACAGAATATGCCAAGAACCCGGGGAAAATGTGGAAAAATTAAAATTCGCACTGTAGGACGCAGAATATGGTGAGACACCCTGAAAAAAGTAGAAAATTAAAAACTCACACTGAAGACCCAGAATATGGCGAGAAATCCTGAAAAAACATGGAAAATTAAATATTCACACTGTAGGACCCAGAGTATGGCGAGAAACACTAAAAAACTTACAAAATTAAAAATACATGCTGTAGGACCCAGAATATGGCGAGAAACCGTGAAAAAAGTAGATATTAAAAACTCACACTGAAGGACCTGAAATATGGTGACAAAACCTGAAAAACATGGAAAATTAAATATTCACACTGTCGGACCCAGAATATGACCAAAAAAATTTAAAAACGTGGAAAATTAAAAATTCACACTGTAGTACAAAAAGTCAGGGAGAAACCATGAAAAAAGGGGAAAATTAAAAATTTACACTGTGGGACCCAGAATAAGTCAAGAAACACTGAAAATCGTGGAAAATTAAAAATTCACACTGAAGGACTATGGAATATGTGGAGAAATCTGAAAAACATGGAAAATTAACAACTCACACTCATGGATCTGGAATATGGTGAGAAATCTGAAACAATGTGGAAAATTAACAACTCACTGAGAAAGACCTGGAATATGGCCAGAAATCTTGAAAAACGTGGAAAATTAAAAATTCATCTGTAGGACCGAAAATATGTTGAGACACCTTGAAAACCGTGGAAAATTAAAAATTCACACTTAAGGACCTGGAATATGATGAAAAACCCTGAAAAATGTGGAAAATTAAAAACTCACACTGTAGGAACTGGAATATCACGCGAAAACCCGAAAAATTTTGAAAATTGAAACTCACACTGAGGGACCTAGAAAATGGCAAGAAACCCTGAAAGGTGGAAAATGAGAAATTCACACTGTAGAACCCAGAATTGCGAAAATACTTGAAAAACGGGGAAAATGAGAAAATCACACTGTAGGTCGGAGAATATGACTAGAAACTCTGAAAACCATGGAAAATTAAAAATACACAGTGTAGGACCAAGAATATGGCGAAAAACCCTGAAAAAACGTGGAAAATTAAAAATTCACACTCAAGGACCCTGAATATGGCAAGGAAAATCTTAAAAAGGAGGAAAATTAAAAACTCACACTGAAGGACCCAGAATATGGCGAGAAAACCTGAAAAACATGCAAAATTAAAAATACACGCTGTAGGACCTAGATTATGGCGAGAAACCCTGAAAAAGTAGACATTAAAAACTCACACTGAAGGACCTGGAATATGGTGACAAAACCTGAAAAACATGGAAAATTAAATATTCACACTGTAGGACCCAGAATATGACGAAAAAAAACTTAAAAACGTGGAAAATTAAAAATTCACACTTTAGAAACCAGAATATGGAGAGAAACCCTGAAATACATGGAAAATTAAATATACATGCTGTAGGACCCAGAATAGAGAGAAAAATTCTGAAAAATTTAGAAAAGAAAAACTCACAATGAAAGACCCGGAATATGGCGAAAAAACCTGAGAAAGGTAGAAAAATGAGAAAATCATACTGAAGGATAAGATGTGCGAAAATCTAGAAAAAAGTGGAAAATGAGAAAATCACACTGTAGGACCCAGAATATGCCGAGAAACCCTGAGAAAAGTGAAATATTAAATATTCACACTGTCGGACCAAGAATATGACTAAAAAAAAAAAACTTAAAAACGTGGAAAATTAAAAATTTACACTGTGGGACCCAGAATATGGCGAGAAACACTGAAAAACGTGGAAAATTAAATTCACACTGTAGGAACCAGAATATGCCGAGAAAACCTGAAAAAGTTTGAAAATTGAAAACATCACACTGTGGAAACCCAGAATATGAGGAAAAAAACTTAAAAACGTGGAAAATTAAAAACTCCCACTGAAGAACCTAGAATATGGCAAGAAACCCTGAAAAAGGTGGAAAATGAGAAATTCACACTGTAGGACCCAGAATATGGCGAGAAACACTGAAAAATGTTGAAAAATAAAAATTCACACTATAGGACCAGAATATGGAAAGAAACCTTGAAAATCGTGGAGAATTAAAAATTCACACTGCAGGACCCAGAATATGCTGAGAAAACCTGAAAAAGGTGGAAAATGAGAAAATCACACTGTAGGACACAGAATTGGGGAAAAAAACTTGAAAAAAGTCAAAAATCGGGAAAATCGCACTGTAGGAGCCAGAATATGCCAGAAACCCTGAAAAACGTGGAAAATTAAAAATACACGCTGTAGGATTCAGAATATGGCAAGAAACCCTGAAAGAAGTAGAAAATTAAAAACTCACACTGAAGGACCAAGAATATGGCGAGAAAACCTGAAAAAGGTGAAAAATGAGAAAATCAACCTGTAGGACACAGAAATGCGAAAAAACTTAAAAAAAGTGGAAAATGAGAAAATAACATTGTAGGACCCAGAATATGCCAAGAAACCCTGAAAAATGAGAAAAAATTAAAATACGCTTTTTGGAGCCAGAATATTGCAAGAAACACAGAAAAAGTAGAAAATTAAAAACTCACACTGAAGGACCCCGAATATGGCAAAAAACCTTAAAAAGGTGTAAAATGAGTATAATCGCACTGTAGGACACAGAATTGCGAAAAAACTTGAAAAAAAAATGGAAAATGAGAAAAATCTCACTGTAGGAACCAGAATATGCCGTGAAACTTTGAAAAATGTGGAAAATTAAAAATACACTCTGTAGGACCCAGAATATGGCAAGAAACCCTGAAAAAAGTAGAAAATTAAAAACTCACATTGAAGGACCCCGAATATGGAGAGAAAACATGAAAAAGGTGGAAAGTGAGAAAATCAAACTGTAGGACCCAGAATTACGAAAAAACTTGAAAAACGTGGAAAAGGAGAAAATCACACTGCAGGACCCAGAATATGCCGAGAAAAACTGAAAAACGTGAAAATAAAAAATTCACACTGTCAGACACAGAATATGGCAAGAAACCATGAAACAAGTGGAAAACAAGAAAATCACACTATATTGCCCAGAATATGGCGAGAAATACTGAAAAACGTGGAAAATTAAAAATTCACACTGAAGGACCTGGAATATGGCAAGAAAACCTGAAAAACGAGGAAATGGGAAAATCACACTGTAGGAACCAGAATATGCCGAGAAACCTTGAAAAACGTGGAAAATTAAAAATACACTCTGTAGGACCCAGAATATGGCGAGAAACCCTGAAAAAAGTAGAAATTTAAAAACTCACATTGAAGGAACCCGAATATGGAGAGAAAACCTGAAAAAGGTGGAAAATGAGAAAATCACAACTGTAGGACCCATAATATTACAAAAAACTTGAAAACGTGGAAAATTAAAAATTCACAGTGAAGGACCCAGAATATGGGAGAAAACCTGAAAAACGAGGAAAATACAAAATTCACACTGTAGGACCCAGAATATGGCTAGAAAACCTGAAAAAGTTGAAAAATGAGAATAATAACACTGTAGGATCAAGATATTCGAAAAAACTTGAAAATTTTCGAAATTGAGAAAATCACACTGTAGGACCCAGAATATGCCGAGAAAACACTGAAAACGTGGAAAAATAAAAATACATGCTGCAGGACCCAGAATATGTCGAGAAACCCTGAAAAATTAGAAATGTAAAAACTCACACTGAAGGACCCCAGATATGGCAAGAAAACAGGAAAAAGGTGAAAAAAGAGAAAATCACACTGTAGGACCCAGAAATACAAAAAAAACATGAAAAACGTGAAAATTAAAAATTCACACTATCAGACTCAGAATCTGGTGAAAAACCCTGAAAAAAAGTAGAAAATTAAAAACCCACAGTGAAGGACCCCAAATATGGCAAGAAAACCTGAAAAAGGTGGAAAATGAGAAAATCACACAGTAGGATCCAGAATTACGAAAAAACTTGAAAAAAGTGGAAAATGAGAAAATCACTCTGCAGGACCAAGAATATTTAGAGAAATCCTGAAAAACGTGGAAAAATAAAAATTCACACTGCAGGAACCAGAATATGCCGAGAAATCCTGAAAAACTTGAAAATTAAAAATTCACATTATCGGACCCAGAATATGGTGAGAAACCCTGAAAAACGTGAAAATTAAAAATTCAACTGAAGGACCCGCAATATGCCGAGAAACCCTGAAAAAAAGTAGAAAACTAAAAATTCACACTGAAGTACCCGGAATATGGCGAGAAAACCTGAAAATGTGGAAAATGAGAATAATCACAGTGTAGGACCCAGAATTGCAAAAAAAAACTTGAAAAACGTCGTAAATGAAAAAATCACACTGTAGGACCCAGAATATGGCAAGAAACCCTGAGAAACGTGGAAAATTAAAAATACACTTTGAAGCACCCAGAATATGGCAAGAAACCCTCAACAAAGTAGAAAATTAAAAACTCACACTGAAGGACCACAAATATGGCAAGAAAACCTGAAAAATGTGGAAAATGAGAATAATCACAGTGTAGGACCAAGAATTGCGAAAATACTTGAAAAAAGTCGTAAATGAGAAAATCACATTTTAGGAACCAGAATATGGTGAGAAACCCTGAGAAACGTGGAAAATTAAAAATACACTCTGTAGCACCGAGAATATGGCAAGAAACCCTCAACAAAGTAGAAAATTAAAAACTCACAATGAAGGAACCCGAATATGGCGAGAAAACCTGAAAGAGGTGGAAAATGAGAATAATCACACTGTAGGACCCAGAATAGGGAAAAAACATGAAAAACATCAAAAATGAGAAAATAACACTGTAGGACTCAGAATATGATCAGAAACCATGTAAAACGTGGAAAATTAAAAATACACTCTGTAGCACCCAGAATATGGCAAAAAACCCTCAAAAAAGTAGAAAATTAAAAACTCACACTGAAGGACCACGAATATGTCGAGAAAACATGAAAAAGGTGGAAAATGAGAATAATCACACTGTAGGACCCAGAATAGCAAAAAAAAAAAAAAAAAAAAAAAAAACATGAAAAACATCGAAAATGAGAAAATCACACTGTAGGACCCAGAATATGGCAAGAAACCCTGAGAAATGTGGAAAATTAAAAATACACTCTGTAGCACCCAGAATATGGCAAAAAAACCCTCAAAAAAGTAGAAAATTAAAAACTCACACTGAAGGACCCCGAATATAGTGAGAAAATCTGAAAAAGCTGGAAAATGAGAATAATCACACTGTAGGACCCAGAATTGTGAAAAAACTTGAAAAACGTCGAAAATGAGAAAATCACACTGTAGGACCCAGAATATGGGGAGAAATCCTGAGAAACGTGGAAAATAAAATATACACTCTGTAGCACCCAGAATATGGCAAGAAACCCTCAAAAAAGTAGAAAATTAAAAACTCACACTGAAGGACCCCGAATATGGCGAGAAAACATGAAAAAGGTAGAAAATGAGAATAAACACAATGTATTACCCAGAATTACAAAAACATGAAAAACATCGAAAATGAGAAAATCACACTTGTAGGACCCAGAAATATGAAAAAACTTGAAAAACGTGGAAAATGAGAAAATCACACTGCAGAAACCAGAATATGCTGAACAACCATGAAAAACCTGAAAATTAAAAATTCACACTGTTGGACACAGAATATGGTGAGAAACCATGAAAAGACTGGACAATTAAAAATTCACACTTTATTACCGAGATATGGAGAGAAATACTGAAAACCGTGGAAAAAAATTCACACTGAAGGACCTGGAATACGACAGGACCTGGAATACGGCAAGAGACCCTGAAATACATGGAAATGAGAAAATCACACAGTAGGACCCAGAATATGACGAAAAAACCTGAAAAAGGTAAAATAGTAAAATATCACACGGAAGGACCCGGAATATGGCGAAAAACCTGAAAAACGAGGAAGATAAAAAAACTAACACTGAAGGACACAGAATATGGCGAGATAACCTGAAAAGAGTAGAAAATTAAAAATTCACATATGATGAGAAAACCTGAAAAAGGTGGAAAATGACAATAATCACACTGTAGGACCCAGATTATGCCCAGAAACCCTGAAAACGTGGAAAATTAAAAATACATGCTGTAGGTCCCAGAATATGGCGAGAAAACCTGAAAAAAGTAGAAAATTAAAAATTCACACTGAAGGACCCCGAATATGGCAAGAAAACCTGAAAAAGGTGGAAAATGAGAATAATCACACTGTTGGACCCAGATTATGCCCAGAAACTCTGAAAACGTGGAAAATTAAAAAATACATGCTGTAGGACCCAGAATATGCCAAGAAACCCTGAAAAAGGTTGAAAATTACAAACTCACACTGTAGGACCCCAAATATGGTGAGAAACCCTCCAAAAGGTGGAAAATGAGAAAATCACACTGCAGGACCCAGAATATGCCAAGAAAATGTGAAAAACGTGAAAATTAAAAATTCACACTCTCGGACCCAGAATATGGCGAGAAACAATTAATAAAAAAGTACAAAATTAAAAACTCACAGTGAAGGAGCCCAAACATGGCGAGAAAACCTGAAAAAGGTGGAAAATGAGAAAATCACACTGTAGGACCCAGAATTACGAAAAAAATTGAAAAAAATGTGGAAAATGAGAAAATCACATGCAGGGCCCAGAATATTTCGAGAAACACTGAAAAACGTGAAAATTAAAAATTCACACTGTTGGACACAGAATATGGCGAGAAACCATGAAAAAAGTGGATAATTAAAATTCACACTGCAGGACACAGAATATGCCAAGAAACCCTGAAAACGTGGAAAATCAAAAATTAACACTGAAGGACCTGGAATATGGCAAGAAAACCTGAAAAACGTGGAAATGAGAAAAATCACAGTGTAGGACCCAGAATATGAAGAAAAAAACCTGTAAAACGTGAAAAATTAAAAATTCACACTGAAGAATACAGAATATTGCGAGAAAATCTGAAAAACGTGGAAAATGAAAAATACACACTGTAGGACCCAGAACATGGCAAGAAACCCTGAAAGAGTAGAAAATTAAAAACTCACACTAAAGGACCCCAAATATGGCAAGAAACCCTGAAAAAAGTAGAAAATTACAAACTGACACTGAAGAACCCCAATTATGGCGAGAGAAAACCTGAAAAAGGTGGAAAATGAGAAAATGACACTGTAGGACCCAGAATTACGAAAACACTTGAAAATATCGAAAATGAGAAAATCACACTGTAGGACCCAGAATATGCCAAGAAACCCTGAAAACGTGAAAAATTAAAAATACAACGTTTAGGACCCAGAATACGGCGAGAAACCCTGAAAAAAGTAGAAAATTACAAACTCACACTGAAGGACCCGAAAAAATGGTCTGAAAGGTTGAAAAAGGTGGAAAATGAGAAAATCACACTGTAGGACCCAGAATATGCCGAGAAACCCTGAAATCATGAAAATTAAAAATTCACACTGTCAGACACATAATATGGCAAGAAACCATGAAAGAAGTGGAAAATTAAAAATTCACACTGTATTACCCAGAATATGGCAAGACATACTGAAAAATGTGGAAAATTAAAAATTCACACTGAAGGACCCGGGATATAGCCAGAAAACCTGAAAAACAAGGAAAATTCAAAACTCACATGGTAGGAACCAGAATAAGGCAAGAAAACCTGAAAAACGTGGAAATGAGAAAATCAAACTGTAGGACCCAGAATATGACAAAAAAAAACCTGAAAAAATTACAAAATTAAAAATTCACACTGAAAGACCCCTAATATGGTGAGAAAACCTGAAAAGGTGGAAAATGAGAATAATCACACTGTAGGACACAGAATGGCAAAAAAAAAAAATAAATAAATAAAAAAAAATAACTTGAAAAATGTCGAAAACGAGAAAATCACACTGTAGGACCCAGAATATGACGAAAAAACCTGGAAAACGTGGAAAATTAAAAATGCACACTGTAGGACCCAAAATATGCCGAGAAACCCTGAAAAACGTGAAAATTAAAAATTCACACTGAAGGACCTGGAATACAGTAAGATAACCTGAAAAACGTGGAAATGAGAAAATCACAATTTAGGACCCAGAATATGACGAAAAAAACTGAAACACGTGGAAAATGAAAAATACACGCTGTAGGACACAGAATATGTCGAGAAACCCTGAAAAATTAGAAAATTAAAAACTCACACTGAAGGACCCCAAATATGGCGAGAGAACCTGAAAAAACTAGAAAATTAAAAATTTACACTGAAGGACTTGGAATATGGCGATAAAACCTGAAAAACGAGGAAAATTAAAAAATCACACCGAAGGACCCCAAATATAGTGAGAAAATCTGAACAAGCTGGAAAATTAGAAAAATCACACTGTAGGACCCAGAATTGTGAAAAAATTTGAAAAACGTCGAAAATGAGAAAATCACACTGTAGGACACAGAATATGCCTAGAAAACCTGAAAAACGTGAAATTTAACAATTCACACTGTCGGACACAGAATATGGCGAGAAACCATGAAAAATGTGGACAATTAAAAAATCACACTGTATTTAACAAAATATGGGGAGAAATACTGAAAAAGGTGGATAATTAAAAATTCACACTGAAGGACCTGGAATATGGCAAGAAAACCTGAAAAACGTGGAAATGAGAAAATCACACTGTAGGACTCAGAATATGACCAAAAAACCTGAAAAACTTAGAATATTAAAAATTCACACTGAAGGATCCAGAATATGGCGAGAAATCCTGAAAAATGAGGAAAATTAAAAATCACATTGAAGAACCCCGAATAAGGCGAGAAAACCTGAAAAAGTTGGAAAATGAGAAAATCACAATGTAGGACCCAAAATTACGAAAAAAATTGAAAAACGTGGAAAATGAGAAAATCACACTGTAGGACCCAGAATATGCAGAGAAACCCTGAAAAATGTGAAAATTAAAAATTCACACTTTCGGACACTGTATATGGCGAGAACCATGAAAGAAGTGGAAAATTAAAAATTCACACTGTATTACCCAGAATATAGAAGAAATACTGGAAAACGAGGAAAATTAAAAATTCACACTGTAGGAACCCTCATATGGCGATAAAACCTGAAAAACGAGGAAAATTCAAAACTCACACTGTAGGACCCAGAATATGGCGAGAAACCCTGAAAGAGTAGAAAATTAAAAACTCACACTAAAGGACCCCAAATATGGCAAGAAACCCTGAAAAAAGTAGAAAATTACAAACTGACACTGAAAAACCCCAATTATGGCAAGAAAACCTGAAAAAGGTGGAAAATGAGAAAATCACACTGTAGGACCCAGAATTACGAAAAAACTTGAAAATATCGAAAATGAGAATATCACACTGTAGGACCCAGAATATGCCAAGAAACCCTGAAAACGTGAAAAATTAAAAATACAACGTTTAGGACCCAGAATACGGCGAGAAACCCTGAAAAAAGTAGAAAATTACAAACTCACACTGAAGGACCTGAAAAATGGCCTGAAAGGTTGAAAAAGGTGGAAAATGAGAAAATCACACTGTAGGACCCAGAATAAGACGAAAAACCTGAAAAACATGGAAAATAAAAAATACACGCTGTAGGACACAGAATATGTAGAGAAACCCTGAAAAATTATAAAATTAAAAACTCACACTGAAGGACCCCAAATGGCGAGAAAACCTCAAAAGAGTAGAAAATTAAAAATTCACACTGAAGGACCCCGAATATGGCGAGAAAAACTGACAAAGGTGGAAAATGAGATTAATCACATTGTAGAACACAGAATGGCAAAAAAAAAACCTTGAAAAATGTCGAAAATGAGAAAATCACACTGTAGGACCCAGAATATGGCGAGAAACCCTGAAAAAGGTGGAAAATGAGAAAATCACTCTGTAGGACCCAGAATTGCGAAAAAATTGAAAAATGTAATAAATGAGAAAATCACACTGTAGGACCCTGAATATGATGAAAAAACCTGAAAAACGTGGAAATTTAAAAATTCACACTGAATGACCTGGAATATGGCAAGAAAACCTGAAAAACGTGGAAATGAGTACTTCACACTGTAAGACCCAGAATATGACGAAAACACATGAAAAAATAGAAAATTAAAAATTCACACTGAAAGACCGGGAATATGGAGAGATAACCTGAAAAACGCGGAAAATTAAAAACTCACACTGAAGGACCCAGATTATGGTGAGAAAACCTCAAAAAATTAGAAAATTAAAAATTCACACTGAGGGACCCCGAATATGGCGAGAAAAACTGAAAAAGTTTGAAAATGAGAATAATCACACTGTAGCACCCAGAATTGCGAAAAAACTTGAGAAGCATCGAAAATGAAAAAATCCCACTGCCGGACCCATAATATGCTGAGAAACCCTGAAAAACGTGAAAATTAAAAATTCCCACTTTTGGACACAGAATATGACAAGAAACCATGAAAAAAGTGGAAATTAAAAAATTCACACTATATTACCCAGAATATGGCAAGAAAACCTGAAAAACGTGGAAATGAGAAAATTACACTGTAGGACCAAGAATATGACCAAAAAACCTGAAAAACGTGCAATATTAAAAATTCACACTTAAGGACCCGGAATATGGCGAGAAAAACTAAAAAATTAGAAAATTAAAAAGTCACACTGAAGGACCCCAAATATGGCGAGAAAACCTGAAGAACGAGGAAAATTAAAAAGTCACACTGAAGGAACCAGAATATGGCGTGAAACCTGAAAAAAGTAGAAAATTAAAAATTCACACTGAAGGCCCCCGAATTTGGTGAGAAAATCTGAAAAAGGTGGAAATGTAAAAATTCACACTGTATTACCCAGAATATGGCAAGAAATACTGAAAAGCCTGAAAAATTAAAAATTCAAAATGAAGGTCCTGGAATATTGCAAGAAAACCTGAAAAATGTGGAAATGAGAAAACCACACTGTAGGACCCAGAATATGATGAAAAAACTGAAAAACGTGGAAAATAAAAAATTAACACTGAAGGACCCTTAATATGGTGAGAAACCCTAAAAAAGTGGAACATAAAAATAATCACACTGTAGGACCCAGAATTGCGAAAAAACTTGAAAAACGTGGAAAATGAGAAAAATCACACTGTAGGACCCAGAATATGCTGAGAAACCCAGAAAACGTCGAAAATTAAAAATATGCACTGTAGGACCCAGAATATGGCAAGAAACCCTGAAAAAAGTAGAAAATTACAAACTCACACTGAAGGACGCCAAATATGGCCAGAAAACCTGAAAAAGGTGGAAAATGAGAAAATCACACTGCAGGACCCAGAATATGCCGAGAAACGCTAAAAGAGTGAAAATTAAAAATGCACACTGTCGGACACAGAATATGGTGAGAACCATGAAAAAAGTGGAAAATTAAAAATACACGCTGTAGGACCCAGAATATGTCGAGAAACACTGAAAAATTAGAAAAGTAAAAAATCAAACTGAAAGACCCCAAATATGTCGAGAAAACCTGAAAAAGTTGGAAAATGAGAAAATCACACTGTAGGACCCAGAATTACGAAAAAACTTGAAAAACGTGGAAAATGAGAAAATCACACTGCAGGACCCAGAATATGCGGAGAAACCCTGAAAAACGTGAAAATTAAAAAGTCACACTCTCAGACACAGAATATGGCAAGATACCATGAAAAAAGTAGAAAATTAAAAATTCACACTGTATTACCCAGAATATTGCGAGAAATACTGAAAAACCTGAAAAATTAAAAATTCACACTGAAGGACCTGAATACCTGAAAACCTGAAAAAAGTGGAAATAGAAATTCACACTGTAGGACCCAGAATATGACCAAAAACCTGAAACCGTGGAATATTAAAAATGCACACTGAAGGACCCGAAATATGGCGAGAAAACCTGAAAAACGAGGAAAATTAAAAACTGACACTGTAGGATCCAGAATATAGCGAGAAAACATGAAAAAGATGGAAAATGAGAATATTCACACTGTAGGACCCAAATTGCGAAAAAACTTGAAAAACTGGAAAATAAAAAAATCACACTGTAGGACCATAATATGCCTACAAACCTGAAAACGTGGAAAATTGTTAATACACGCTGTAGGAAACAGAATATATCGAGAAACCCTGAAAAAAGTAGAAAATTAAGAACTCACACTGGAGGATCCCAAATATGGCGAGAAAATCTGAAAAAAGTAGAAAATAAAAAATTCACATTGAAGGACACCAAATATGGCGAGAAAACTTGAAAAAAGGTGGAAAATGAGAATATTCACATGTAGGACCCAGAATTATGAAAAAACTTTAAAAACATGGAAAATGAGAAAATCACACTGTAGGACCCAGAATATGCCGAAAACCCTGAAAACGTGGAAAATTATTAATACACGCTGTAGGACCTAGAACATGGCAAGAAACCCTGAAAAAAATAGAAAATTAAAGACTCACACTGAAGGACCCCAAATATGGTGAGTAAAACTGAAAAGGGTGGAAAATGACAAAATAACACTGTATCACCCAGAATTACAAAAAAACTTGAAAAACGTGGAAAATGGGAAAATAACACTGCAGGACCCAGAATATGCCGAGAAACCCTAAAAAACTTGAAAATTAAAAATTCACACTGTTGGACACCGAATATGGCTAGAAACCATGAAAAAAGTGGTAAATTAAAAATTCACACTGTATTACCTAGAATATGGCGAGAAATACTGAAAAACATGGAAAAATAAAAATTCACACTGAAGGATCTGGAATATGGAAAGAAAACCTGAAAATCATGGAAATGAGAAAATCACACTGTAGGACCCAGAATATGACGAAAAAAACCTGAAAAACGTGGAAAATTAAAAATTCACACTGTAGGAACCAGAATATGCCTAGAAAACTTGAAATGTGGAAAATTAAAAATACACTCTGTAGGACACAGAATATGTCGAGAAACCCTGAAAAATTAGAAAATTAAAACCGCTCACTGAAGGACCCCAAATATGGCAAGAAAACCTGAAAAAAGTAGAAAATTAAAAATTCACACTAAAGGACCCGGAATATGGCAATAAAACCTGAAAAACGAGGCAAATTGAAAACTCACACTGAAGGACCCAGAATATGGCAGAAAACCTGAAAAAAGTAGAAAATTAAAAATTCACACTGAAGGACCCCGAATATGGAGAGAAAACTTGAAAAAGGTGGAAAATGAGAATACTCACACTGTAGGACCCAGAATTACTGAAAAAAATTGAAAAACGGGGAAAATGAGAAAATCACAGTGCAGGACCTAGAATATGCCTAGAAACCCTGAAAAACGTTAAAATTAATAATTCTCTCTGTCGGACACAGAATATGGCGAGAAACCATGAAAAACGTGGAAAATTAAAAACTCATACTGTAGGACCTGGAATATGGTGATAAAACCTGAAAAAATTGGAAAATTAAAAACTTCCACGGAAGAACCTAGAATATGGCAAGAAACCCTGAAAAAGGTGAAAAATGAAAAAATCACACTGTAGGACCAAGAATTTCTTAAAAACTTGAAAAATGGGGAAAATAAAAAATCACACTGTAGGACCCTGAATATGCTGAGAAACCCGGACAACTTGGGAAATTTAAAATCCACGCTTTAGGACACAGAATATGGTGAGAAACCCTGAAAAATGTACAAAATTAAAAACTCACACTGAAGGACCCGGATTATGGCGAAAAAACCCGAAAAAGTTGAAAAATGAGAAAATCACACTGTAGGAATCAGAATTTCGAAAAAACTTGAAAAACGTGGAAAATGAGAAAATTACACTGTAGGACCCAGAATATGCCAAGAAATCCGGAAAAATGTGGAAAAATTAAAATTCACACTGAATGACCCAGAATATGGCGAGAAATCCTGAAAAACATGGAAAATTAAATATTCACACTGTAGGACCCAGAATATGGCGAGAAACCCTGAAAAAAGTAGATATTAAAAACTCACACTGAAGGACCTGAAATATGGTGACAAAACCTGAAAAACATGGAAAATTAAATATTCACACTGTCGGACCCAGAATATGACCAAAAAAATTTAAAAACGTGGAAAATTAAAAATTCACACTGTAGTACAAAAAGTCAGGGGAGAAACCATGAAAAAAGGGGAAAATTAAAAACTTACACTGTGGGACCCAGAATAAGTCAAGAAACACTGAAAATCGTGGAAAATTAAAAATTCACACTGAAGGACTATGGAATATGTGGAGAAATCTGAAAAACATGGAAAATTAACAACTCACACTCATGGATCTGGAATATGGTGAGAAATCTGAAAAATGTGGAAAATTAACAACTCACTGAGAAAGACCTGGAATATGGCCAGAAATCCTGAAAAACATGGAAAATTAAAAATTCATCTGTAGGACCCAAAATATGTTGAGACACCCTGAAAACCGTGGAAAATTAAAAATTCACACTTAAGGACCTGGAATATGATGAAAAACCCTGAAAAATGTGGAAAATTAAAAACTCACACTCTAGGAACTAGAATATCACGCTAAAACCCGAAAAAATTTGAAAATTAAAACCTCACACTGAAGGACCTAGAAAATGGCAAGAAACCCTGAAAAGGTGGAAAATGAGAAATTCACACTATAGAACCCAGAATTGTGAAAATACTTGAAAAATGGGGAAAATGAGAAAATCACACTGTAGGTCCGAGAATATGACTAAAAACTCTGAAAAATGTGGAAAATTAAAAATACACACTGTAGGACCAAGAATATGGCAAAAAAAAAACCCTGAAAAACATGGAAAATTAAAAATTCACACTCAAGGATCCTGAATATGGCGAGGAAAACCTTAAAAACGAGGAAAATTAAAAACTCACACTGAAGGACCCAGAATATGGCGAGAAAACCTGAAAAATATGGAAAATTTAATATTCACACTGTAGGACCTAGAATATGGCGAGGAACACTGCAAAACGTGCAAAATTAAAAATACACGCTGTAGGACCCAGATTATGGCGAGAAACCCTGAAAAAAGTAGATATTAAAAACTCACACTGAAGGACCTGAAATATGGTGACAAAACCTGAAAAACATGGAAAATTAAATATTCACACTGTCGGACCCAGAATATGACCAAAAAAATTTAAAAACGTGGAAAATTAAAAATTCACACTGTAGTACAAAAAGTCAGGGGAGAAACCATGAAAAAAGGGGAAAATTAAAAATTTACACTGTGGGACCCAGAATAAGTCAAGAAACACTGAAAATCGTGGAAAATTAAAAATTCACACTGAAGGACTATGGAATATGTGGAGAAATCTGAAAAACATGGAAAATTAACAACTCACACTCATGGATCTGGAATATGGTGAGAAATCTGAAAAATGTGGAAAATTAACAACTCACTGAGAAAGACCTGGAATATGGCCAGAAATCCTGAAAAACATGGAAAATTAAAAATTCATCTGTAGGACCCAAAATATGTTGAGACACCCTGAAAACCGTGGAAAATTAAAAATTCACACTTAAGGACCTGGAATATGATGAAAAACCCTGAAAAATGTGGAAAATTAAAAACTCACACTCTAGGAACTAGAATATCACGCTAAAACCCGAAAAAATTTGAAAATTAAAACCTCACACTGAAGGACCTAGAAAATGGCAAGAAACCCTGAAAAGGTGGAAAATGAGAAATTCACACTATAGAACCCAGAATTGTGAAAATACTTGAAAAATGGGGAAAATGAGAAAATCACACTGTAGGTCCGAGAATATGACTAAAAACTCTGAAAAATGTGGAAAATTAAAAATACACACTGTAGGACCAAGAATATGGCAAAAAAAAAAACCCTGAAAAACATGGAAAATTAAAAATTCACACTCAAGGATCCTGAATATGGCGAGGAAAACCTTAAAAACGAGGAAAATTAAAAACACACACTGAAGGACCCAGAATATGGCGAGAAAACCTGAAAAATATGGAAAATTTAATATTCACACTGTAGGACCTAGAATATGGCGAGGACCTGCAATATGGTGAGAATCCCTGAAAAAGTCGAAAAATGAGAAAATCACACTCTAGGACTTGGAATATGATGAGAAACCCTGAAAAAGTCGAAAAAATGATAAAATCACACAGTTGGACCTGCAATATGGTGAGAAACCCTGAAACAGTAGAAAAATAATAAAATCAAACTTGTAGTACCTGCAATATGGTGAGAAAACCTGAAAAAAGAAAGAAAGAAAGAAAGAAAGAAAGAAAGAAAGAAAGAAAGAAAGAAAGAAAGAAAGAAAGAAAGAAAGAAAGAAAGAAAGAAAGAAACCAAGGAGAATAAAAAGTTTTTATAAAAGTTTTATAAAAAGTGTTAAAGTTTTTAAAAATTAAAAAAAAAAAATTACCAGATCACCATCAAGCACACACAGCATTGGCTGTCTTCAGGTGTATCCTTTCAGCCTCCGAAACAAAAAGCAATGGCTGTCTGTCTTCAGGTGTATCCTATTCTCGAGTCTTACTTCCAACCTGAGTGCTGGGCTGAGCTGCCTCATTATGTAATTGTAAACCTTCCTTGGTTTGTCTTTTCCATTTCTAAGACTAACAGGCCTTTTTCTATTTAGAGAATATGCTCATGACTGTCCTTTAGATATAGTAAATATAACTGTTGCTCATAAAACTTGTTTTCTAGGAATTTTTAAAGGGCAATGGCAGAGTTTATTTATAAAAAATATTTTGCATTTATTTATTTGTGTGAGTGATGAAGCTCAGGTCTTCAAACTCGTCAGGAGTTATGATTACCTCCCCTCTCTCTCACCCCCTCTTTCTCCTCTCTCTCAATGATCAATTTTATTTTTAGTGTAAGAATGTTTTGCATGTGTATGCTGTGCCCACAGACTCCAGAACAGAGTATTAGATCCCCTGGAACTGGAGATGGGCCACCATATATATATACTGGTAATTGAGCCCAGGTTCTCTGGAAGAGGAGACAATGCTCTTAATTGTTGAGTCCTCTCTGTAGCCACATCTTTCATTCTTTTTTTTTTGAGTATATGTGAGGCTGTGTTTATATACATCATATGCAGACAATAAGAATGATTTAGATTCTTCAGCATCTGACACACTCTTCTGGAGTGTCTGAACATAGCTACAGCATACTTAAATATAATAAATAAATAAATCTTTAAAAAGAAAAGGAAAAGTAAAAAAGAAAGAACAGGCCTGCCATATGCATGTTCATAGAGGAAAATGGAAGAGACCCCAATCTAACCTCAGCAGGGTGCTTCCTTCTGGATGGTAGCTCACAGTTTCATCCCAGCAAGACAGGCAAATCACTGAGTTCAAGGACAGTAAGGTTCAGGACAGCCAAGGTTAGGAAGGAAAAGGGTCTATGTTGAGAATACAAACCGACAAAACAACAACTAGGAAAAAGAAGTGACAATGTAACTTGGGGTAGGGTACCAACAAGAGAAAGCTTTCTGTTACCACTTACAAACACCAGTAGCCTTGCACCCTTCTGTCCAGGTCCCTGCCTTCCTTTCTAGGAATTCTAAAGATGCCAGGGGGTGGGGGAATCCAGATTAACTTTTTTAATATCAAAGACTTGGTCTTTAATGTCTATAGGAAGCCCTTCTCAGTGCCTTTAACTACCACTGAACTTTCAGGGCTGTGACTCAACTGTAACAAGGAACAGGGCTAAGAACCTGCAGCCTTTGAAAACAACTATTTTTTTAAAGTGGGGGACACAAATCAGCAGTAGAAGCCCTCAGGTTCAGCCATAATACTTGTTAGGGAAAGAGCCTCAATGTCCGGAGCTGAGGTCTCATGGGTGAACTGCTTCAAGCTCTGAGTATCATTGAAAGAAAGAAAAGATATCATGTGGTTGCTTAATTTATTTATTTTATTATTTCTATTTTTTGTTTTCTTTTGTTTTGTTTTAGAAAAGGTCTCAGTCTGTAGCTATGGCTGACCTAGGACAGACTACATGTGTTAATTAGGGTTTCACAGCTGAGAAACAGACCATACCTATGTAAGATTTAGAAAACCCAACAGTCAGCGGTGGCTCGAGCTCTTAATGAGAGCACTCTGGAGGCAGAGGCAGTCAGTTTCTGAGTTTGAGGCCAGCCTGGTTAAAGACAGGGATAGGCAGGGCTAGGCAAGGCAGGGCTAGGCTAGGCAAGGGGCTAGGCTAGGCTAGGCAAGAGGCTAGGCTAGGCTAGGCAAGGGGCTAGGCTAGGCTAGGCTAGGCAAGGGGCTAGGCAAGACAGAAAGACAAGTATGGCAGGCCTGGTGGTTTTTCTTTCTTTCTTATCCCTTTTAAAAATGTTTATTTATTTATTTATTTATTTATTTATTTATTTATTTATTTATTTATTAGATATAAGTACACTGTAGCTGTCTTCAGACACTCCAGAAGAGAGTGTCAGATTCTGGAGAATCTAAATCCCTCTTATGGGCCTCATATGATGTACATAAACACAGCCTCACATATACTTCTAAAAATTTAAAGATGTGTGGGGCCACTGAACGGGCTCAACAATTAACAGCATTGTCTCCTCTTCCAGAGAACCTGGGATCAACTACCAGCCACTATATGGTGGCCCATTTCCAGTTCTAGGGGATCAGACAGACAGACAGACAAACAGTCAAGGATGGCAGGCCTGCCTGGTTTTTCTTTCTTTCTTATCCTTTTTAAAAAAATGTTTATTTATTTATTTATGTATTTATTATATATAAGTACACTGTAGCTGTCTTCAGACACTCCAGAAGAGGGTGTCAGATTCTGGAGAATCTAAATCCCTCTTATGGTCTCCATATGATGTACATAAACACAGCCTCACATACATTTCTAAAAATTTAAAGATGTGTGGGGCCACTGAAAGGGCTCAATAATTAACAGCATTGTCTCCTCTTCCAGAGAACCTGGGATGAACTACCAGCAACTATATGGTGGCCCATCTCCAGTTCCAGGGGATCAGACAGAGAGACAGACATACACACAGATAGAGATAAGGATGGAGGCCTGCCTGGTCTTTCTTTCTTTCTTATTCTTTTTAAGAAATTTTTATTTATTTATTTATGTATTTATTAGATATAGGTACACTGTAGCTGTCTTCAGACACTCCATTAGAGTGTGTCAGATTCTGGAGAATCTAAATCCCTCTTATGGTCTGCATATGATGTACATAAACACAGCCTCACATATACTTCTCAAAATTTAAAGATGGATGGGGCCACTGAAATGGCTCAACAATTAACAGCATTGTCTCCTCTTCCAGAGAACCTGTGATCAACTATCAGACACTATTGTGGCCCATCTCCAGTTCCAGAAGATCAGACAGACAGACAGACAGACAGACAGACAGAGATAAGGATGGCAGGCCTGCCTGGTCTTTCTTTTTTTCTTATCATTTTTAAAAAAATGTTTATTTATTTATTTATTTATTTATTTATTTATTTATGTATTTATTAGATATAAGTACACTGTAGCTGTCTTCAGACACTCCAGAAGAGGGTGTAGGATTCTCGAGAATCTAAATCCCTCTTATGGTCTGCATATGATGTACATAAACACAGCCTCACATATACTTCTAAAAATTTAAAGATGTGTGGGGCCACTGAAAGGGCTCAACAATTAACAGCATTGTCTCCTCTTCCAGAGAACCTGGGATCAACTACCAGCAACTATATGGTGGCCCAACTCCAGTTCCAGGGGATCAGACAGACAGACAGAGATAAGGATGGCAGGCCTGCCTGGTCTTTCTCTCTTTCTTATCTTTGTAAAAAAATGTTTATTTATTTATTTATTTATTTACGTATGTATTTATTAGATATAAGTACACTGTAGCTGTCTTCAGACACTCCAGAAGAGGGTGTCAGATTCTGGAGAATATAAATCCCTCTTATGGTCTGCATATGATGGACATAAACACAGATTCACATACACTTCTAAAAATTTCAAGATGGGTGGGGCCACTCAAAGGGCTCAACAATTAACAGCATTGTCTCTTCTTCCAGAGAACCTGGGATCAACTACCAGCAACTATATGGTGGACCATCTCCAGTTCTAGGGGATCAGAACGACAGACAGACAGACAGACAGAGATAAGGATGGCAGGCCTGCCTGGTCTTTCTTTCTTTCTTATCTGGTTTAAATAATGTTTATTTATTTATTTATTTATTTATTTATTCATTTATTTATTTATTTATGTATTTATTAGATATAAGTACACTGTAGTTGTCTTCAGACACTCCAGAAGAGGGTGTCAGATTCTGCAGAATCTAAATCCCTCTTATGGTCTGCATATGATGTACATAAACACAGCCTAACATATACTTCTAAAAATTTAAAGATAGGTGGAGCCACTGAAAGGGCTCAACAATTAACAGCATTGTCTCCTCTTCCAGAGAACCTGGGATCAACTAACAGCAACTATATGGTGGCCCATCTCCAGTTCCAAGGGATCAGACAGACAGACAGACAGATTGACAGAGTTAAGGATGGCAGGCCTGCCTGGTCTTTCTTTCTTTCATATCCTTTTTAAAAAATGTTTATTTATTTATTTATATGTTTATTAGATATAAGTACACTGTAGCCGTCTTCAGACACTCCAGAAGAAGGTGTCAGATTCTGAAGAATCTAAATCCCTCTTATGGTCTGCATATGATGTACATAAACACAGCCTCACATTTACTTCTTAAAATTTAAAGGTGGGGGGGGCCACTGAAAGGGCTCAGCAATTAACAGCATTGTCTCCTCTTCCAGAGAACCTGGGATCAACTAGCTGCAACTATATGGTGGCCCATCTCCACTCCCAGGGGATCAGACAGACAGACAGACAGACAAGGATAAGGATGGCAGGCCTGCCTGGTCTTTCTTTCTTTCTTATCCTTTTTAAAAAATGTTTATTTATTTATGTATTTATTAGATATAAGAACACTGTAGCTGTCTTCAGACACTCCAGAAGAGGGTGTCAGATTCTGGAGAATCTAAATCCCTCTTGTGGTCTGCATATGATGTACATAAACACAGCCTCACATATAGTACTAAAAATTTAAAGACGGGTGGGGCCACTGAAAGCGCTCAACAATTAACAGCATTGTCATCTCTTCCAGAGAACCTGGGATCAACTTCCAGCACCTATATGGTGGCCCATCTCCAGTTCCAGGGGATCAGAACGACAGACAGACAGAGAGACAGAGAAAAGGATGGCAGGCTGCCTGGTCTTTCTTTCTTTCTTATCTGGTTTAAATAATGTTTATTTATTTATTTATTCATTTATTTATTTATTTATTAGATATAAGTACACTGTTGCTGTCTTCAGACACTCCAGAAGAGGGTGTCAGATGGTGGAGAATCTAAATCCCTCTTATGGTCTGCATATGATGTACATAAACACAGCCTCACATATACTTCTAAATATTTAAAGAAGTGTGGGGCCACTGAAAGGGCTCAACAATTAACAGCATTGTCTCCTCTTCCAGAGAACCTTGGATCAACTACCAGCAACTATATGGTGGCCCATCTCCAGTTCCAGGGGATCAGACAGACAGACAGACAGACAGAGATAAGGATGGCAGGCCTGCCTGGTCTTACTTTCTTTCTTATCCTTTTTAAAAAATGTTTATTTATTTATTTCTTTATTTATTTATGTATTTATTATATATAAGTACACTGTAGCAGTCTTCAGACACTCCAGTAGAGGGTGTCAGATTCTAGAGAATCTAAATCCTCTTATAATCTGAATATGATGTACATAAACACAGCCTCACATATACTTCTAAATATTTAAAGAAGTGTGGGGCCACTGAAAGGGCTCAACAATTAACAGCATTGTCTCCTCTTCCAGAGAACCTGGGATAAACTACCAGCAACACTATGGTGGCCCATCTCCAGTTCCAGGGGATCAGACAGACAGACAGACAGACAGACAGAGATAAGGGCGGCAGGCCTGCCTGGTCTTTCTTACTTTCTTATCCTTTTTAAAAAATGTTTATTTATTTATTTATTTATTTATTTATTTATTTATTTATTAGATATAAGTACACTGTTGCTGTCTTCAGACACTCCAGAAGAGGGTGTCAGATGCTGGAGAATCTAAATCCATCTTATGGTCTGCATATGATGTACATAAACACAGCCTCACATATACTTCTAAAAATTTAAAGATGGGTGGGGCCACTGAAAGGGCTCAACAATTAACAGCATTGTCTCCTCTTCCAGAGGACCTGGGATCAACTACCAGCAACTATATTGTGGCCCATCTCCAGTTCCAGGGGATCTGACAGACATTCATACAGACAGACAGACATGGATTGCAGTACTTCCTGGTTTTTCTTTCTTTCTTATACATTTTAAAAATTTTTATTTATTTATATATGTATTTATTAGATATAAGTACACTGTAGCTGTCTTCAGACACTTCAGAAGAGGGTGTCATATTCTGGAGAATCTAAATCCCTCTTATGGTCTGCATATGATGTACATAAACACAGCCTCACATTTTCTTCTAAAAATTTAAAGATGGGTGGGGCCCCAGAAATGGCTCAACAATTAACAGCATTGCCTCTTCTTCCAGAGAACCTTGGATAAACTACCAGCAACTATATGGTGGCCCATCACCAGTTCCAGGGTATCAGACAGTCAGACAGAGAGTCAGAGATAAGGAACGGAGGCCTGCCTGGTCTTTCTTTCTTTCTTATACTTTTAAAAAAATGTTTATTTATTTATTTATTTATTTAATTATTTATTTATTTATTAGATATAAGTACACTGTAGCTGACTTCAGACACTCTAGAAGAGGGTGTCATCTTCTGGAGAATCTAAATCCCTCTTATGGTCTGCATATGATGTACATAAACACAGCCTCACATATACTTCTAAAAATTTAAAGATGGGTGGGCCCACTGAAAGGGCTCAACAATTAACAGCATTGTCTCCTCTTCCAGAGAACGTGGGATCAACTACCAGCAACTATATGGTGGCCCATCTCAAGTTGCAGGGGATCAGACAGACAGACAGACAGACAGAGATAAGGATGGCAGTCCTGCCTGATTTTTCTTTCTTTCTTATCCTTTTTAAAAATGTTTATTTATTTATTTATTCATTTATTCATTTATTTATTTATGTATTTAATAGATATATGTACACTGTAGCTGTCTTCAGACTGTCCAGAAGAGGGTGTCAGATTCTGGAGAATCTTTATCCCTCTTATGGTCTGCATATGATGTACATAAACACAGCCTCACATATACTTCTAAAAATTTAAAGATGGGTGGGGCCACTGAGAGGGCTCAACAATTAACAGCATTGTCTCCTCTTCCAGAGGACATGGGATCAACTACCAGCAACTATATTGTGGCCCATCTCCAGTTCCAGGGGATCTGACAGACATACATACAGACAGACAGACATGGATTGCAGGACTGCCTGGTTTTTCTTTCTTTCTTATACATTTTAAAATTTTTTATTTATTTATATATGTATTATTAGATATAAGTACACTGTAGCTGTCTTCAGACACTTCAGAAGAGGGTGTCATATTCTGGAGAATCTAAATCCCTCTTATGGTCTGCATATGATGTACATAAACACAGCCTCACATATACTTCTAAAAATTTAAAGATGTGTGGGGCCACTGAAACGGCTCAACAATTAACAGCATTGTCTCCTCTACCAGAGAACCTGGGATCAAATACCAGCAACTATATGGTGGCCCATCTCCAGTTCCAGGGGATCAGGCAGACAAAGAGACAGACAGACAAGGGTGGCAGGCCTCTTTGGTTATTCTTTCTTTCTTATCCTTTTTAAAAAATGTTTATTTATTTATTTATTTATTTATTTATTTATTTATTTATTTATTAGATATAAGTACACTGTAGCTGTCTTCAGACACTCCAGAAGAGGGTGTCAAATTCTGGAGAATATAAATCCCTCTTATGGTCTGCATATGATGGACATAAACACAGCCTCATATTTTCTTCTAGAAATTTAAAGATGGGGGGGCTCCAGAAATGGCTCAACAATTAACAGCATTGCCTCTTCTTCCAGAGAACCTTGGATAAACTACCAGCAACTATATGGTGGCTCATCTCCAGTTCCAGGGTATCAGACAGTCAGACAGAGAGACAGAGATAAGGATGGAGGCCTGCCTGGTCTTTCTTTCTTTCTTATACTTTTAAAAAATTGTTTGTTTATTTATTTATTTATTTATTTATTTATTTATTTATTTATTTATTTATTTACTTATTTATTTATATATGTATTTATTAGATATAAGCACACTGTAGCTGTCTTCAGACACTCTAGAAGAGGGTGTCATCTTCTGGAGAATCTAAATCCCTCTTATGGTCTGCATATGATGTACATAAACACAGCCTCACATATACTTCTAAATATTTAAAGATGGGTGGGCCCACTGAAAGGGCTCAACAATTAACACCATTGTCTCCTCTTCCAGAGAACGTGGGATCAACTACCAGCAACTATATGGTGGCCCATCTCAAGTTGCAGGGGATCAGGCAGACAAAGAGACAGACAGTCAAGGGTGGCAGGCCTCCCTGGTTTTTCTTTCTTTCTTATCCTTTTTAAAAAATGTTTATTTATTTACTTATGTATTTATTAGATATAAGTACACTGTCGCTGTCTTCAGACACTCCAGAACAGGGTGTCAGATTCTGGATAATATAAATCCCTTTTATGGTCTGCATATGATGGACATAAACACAGATTCACATACCCTTCTAAAAATTTAAAGATGGGAGGGGCCACTGAAAGGGCTCAACAATTAACAGCATTGTCTCTTCTTCCAGATAACCTGGGATCAACTACCAGCAACTATATGGTGGCCCATCTCAAGTTCCAGGGGATCAGACAGACAGACAGACAGACAGAGATAAGGATGGCAGGCCTGCCTGGTCTTACTTTCTTTCTTATCCTTTTTAAAAAATGTTTATTTATTTATTTATTTATTTATTTATTTATTTATTTATGTATTTATTATATATAAGTACACTGTAGCTGTCTTCAGACACTCCAGTAGAGGGTGTCAGATTCTGGAGAATCTAAATCCTCTTATAATCTGAATATGATGTACATAAACACAGCCTCACATATACTTCTAAATATTTAAAGAAGTGTGGGGCCACTGAAAGGGCTCAACAATTAACAGCATTGTCTCCTCTTCCAGAGAACCTTGGATCAACTACCAGCAACTATATGGTGGCCCATCTCTAGTTCCCGGGGATCAGATAGACAGACAGACAGACAGACAGAGATATGGAAAGCAGGCCTGCCTGGTCTTTCTTTCTTTCTTATCCTTTTTAAAAAATGTTTATTTATTTATGTATTTATTAGATATAAGAACACTGTAGCTGTCTTCAGACACTCCAGAAGAGGGTGTCATATTCTGGAGAATCTAAATCCCTCTTATGGTCTGCATATGATGTACATAAACACAGCCTCACATATAGTACTAAAAATTTAACGATGGGTGGGGCCACTGAAAGCGCTCAACAATTAACAGCATTGTCTCCTCTTCCAGAGAACCTAGGAGCAACTACCAGCACCTATATGGTGGCCCATCTCCAGTTCCAGGAGATCAGAACGACAGACAGACAGACAGACAGAGATAAGGATGGCAGGCCTGCCTGGTCTTTCTTTCTTTCTTATCTGGTTTAAATAATGTTTATTTATTTATTTATTTATTTATTTATTTATTTATTTATTTATTTATTTATGTATTTATTAGATATAAGTACACTGTAGCTGTCTTCAGACACTCCAGAAGAGGGTGTCAGATTCTGATGAATCTAAATCCCTCTTCTGGTCTGCATATGATGTACATAAACACAGCCTTACATACACTTCTAAAAATTTAAAGATGGGTAGGGCCACTGATAGGGCTCAACAATTATCACTATTGTCTCCTCTTCCAGAGAACCTGGGATCAACTACCAGCAACTATATGGTAGCCCATCTCCAGTTCCAGGGGATCAGACAGACAGACAGATAGACAGAGATAAGGATGGCAGGCCTGCCTGGTCTTACATTCTTTCTTATCCTTTTAAAAAAATGTTTATTTATTTATTTATTTATTTATTTATTTATTTATGTATTTATTATATATAAGTACACTGTAGCTGTCTTCAGACACTCCAGTAGAGGGTGTCAGATTCTGGAGAATCTAAATCCTCTTATAATTAGAATATGATGTACATAAACACAGCCTCACATATACTTCTAAATATTTAAAGAAGTGTGGGGCCACTGAAAGGGCTCAACAATTAACAGCATTGTCTCCTCTTCCAGAGAACCTGGGATAAACTACCAGCAACACTATGGTGGCCCATCTCCAGTTCCAGGGGATCTGACAGACAGACAGACAGACAGACAGAGATAAGGGCGGCAGGCCTGCCTGGTCTTTCTTACTTTCTTATCCTTTTTAAAAAATGTTTATTTATTTATTTATTTATTTATTTATTTATTTATTTATTCATTTGGTTATTTATTTATGTATTTATTAGATATAAGTACACTGTAGGTGTCTTCAGACACTCCAGAAGAGGGTGTCAGATTCTAGAGAATCTAAATCCCTCTTATGGTCTGCATATGATGTACATAAACACAGCCTCACATTTTCTTCTAAAAATTTAAAGATGGGTGGGGCCCCAGAAATGGCTCAACAATTAACAGCATTGCCTCTTCTTCCAGAGAACCTTGGATAAACTGCCAGCAACTATATGGTGGCCCATCAACAGTTCCAGGGTATCAGACAGTCAGACAGAGAGACAGAGATAAGGAACGGAGGCCTGCCTGGTCTTTCTTTCTTTCTTATACTTTTAAAAAAATGTTTATTTATTTATTTATTTATTTATTTATTTATTTATTTATTAGATATAAGTACACTGTAGCTGACTTCAGACACTCTAGAAGAGGGTGTCATCTTCTGGAGAATCTAAATCCCTCTTATGGTCTGCATATGATGAACATAAACACAGCCTCACATTTTCTTCTAAAAATTTAAAGATGGGTGGGGCCCCAGAAATGGCTCAACAATTAACAGCATTGCCTCTTCTTCCAGAGAACCTTGGATAAACTACCAGCAACTATATGGTGGCCCATCACCAGTTCCAGGGTATCAGACAGTCAGACAGAGAGTCAGAGATAAGGAACGGAGGCCTGCCTGGTCTTTCTTTCTTTCTTATACTTTTAAAAAAATGTTTATTTATTTATTTATTTATTTAATTATTTATTTATTTATTTATTAGATATAAGTACACTGTAGCTGACTTCAGACACTCTAGAAGAGGGTGTCATCTTCTGGAGAATCTAAATCCCTCTTATGGTCTGCATATGATGTACATAAACACAGCCTCACATATACTTCTAAAAATTTAAAGATGGGTGGGCCCACTGAAAGGGCTCAACAATTAACAGCATTGTCTCCTCTTCCAGAGAACGTGGGATCAACTACCAGCAACTATATGGTGGCCCATCTCAAGTTGCAGGGGATCAGACAGACAGACAGACAGACAGAGATAAGGATGGCAGTCCTGCCTGATTTTTCTTTCTTTCTTATCCTTTTTAAAAATGTTTATTTATTTATTTATTCATTTATTCATTAATTTATTTATGTATTTATTAGATATATGTACACTGTAGCTGTCTTCAGACTGTCCAGAAGAGGGTGTCAGATTCTGGAGAATCTATATCCCTCTTATGGTCTGCATATGATGTACATAAACACAGCCTCACATATACTTCTAAAAATTTAAAGATGGGTGGGGCCACTGAAAGGGCTCAACAATTAACAGCATTGTCTCCTCTTCCAGAGGACCTGGGATCAACTACCAGCAACTATATTGTGGCCCATCTCCAGTTCCAGGGGATCTGACAGACATTCATACAGACAGACAGACATGGATTGCAGTACTTCCTGGTTTTTCTTTCTTTCTTATACATTTTAAAAATTTTTATTTATTTATATATGTATTTATTAGATATAAGTACACTGTAGCTGTCTTCAGACACTTCAGAAGAGGGTGTCATATTCTGGAGAATCTAAATCCCTCTTATGGTCTGCATATGATGTACATAAACACAGCCTCACATTTTCTTCTAAAAATTTAAAGATGGGTGGGGCCCCAGAAATGGCTCAACAATTAACAGCATTGCCTCTTCTTCCAGAGAACCTTGGATAAACTGCCAGCAACTATATGGTGGCCCATCACCAGTTCCAGGGTATCAGACAGTCAGACAGAGAGACAGAGATAAGGAACGGAGGCCTGCCTGGTCTTTCTTTCTTTCTTATACTTTTAAAAAAATGTTTATTTATTTATTTATTTATTTATTTATTTATTTATTTATTTATTAGATATAAGTACACTGTAGCTGACTTCAGACACTCTAGAAGAGGGTGTCATCTTCTGGAGAATCTAAATCCCTCTTATGGTCTGCATATGATGAACATAAACACAGCCTCACATTTTCTTCTAAAAATTTAAAGATGGGTGGGGCCCCAGAAATGGCTCAACAATTAACAGCATTGCCTCTTCTTCCAGAGAACCTTGGATAAACTACCAGCAACTATATGGTGGCCCATCACCAGTTCCAGGGTATCAGACAGTCAGACAGAGAGTCAGAGATAAGGAACGGAGGCCTGCCTGGTCTTTCTTTCTTTCTTATACTTTTAAAAAAATGTTTATTTATTTATTTATTTATTTAATTATTTATTTATTTATTTATTAGATATAAGTACACTGTAGCTGACTTCAGACACTCTAGAAGAGGGTGTCATCTTCTGGAGAATCTAAATCCCTCTTATGGTCTGCATATGATGTACATAAACACAGCCTCACATATACTTCTAAAAATTTAAAGATGGGTGGGGCCACTGAAAGGGCTCAACAATTAACAGCATTGTCTCCTCTTCCAGAGGACCTGGGATCAACTACCAGCAACTATATTGTGGCCCATCTCCAGTTCCAGGGGATCTGACAGACATTCATACAGACAGACAGACATGGATTGCAGGACTTCCTGGTTTTTCTTTCTTTCTTATACATTTTAAAAATTTTTATTTATTTATATATGTATTTATTAGATATAAGTACACTGTAGCTGTCTTCAGACACTTCAGAAGAGGGTGTCATATTCTGGAGAATCTAAATCCCTCTTATGGTCTGCATATGATGTACATAAACACAGCCTCACATATACTTCTAAAAATTTAAAGATGTGTGGGGCCACTGAAACGGCTCAACAATTAACAGCATTGTCTCCTCTACCAGAGAACCTGGGATCAAATACCAGCAACTATATGGTGGCCCATCTCCAGTTCCAGGGGATCAGGCAGACAAAGAGACAGACAGACAAGGGTGGCAGGCCTCCCTGGTTTTTCTTTCTTTCTTATCCTTTTTAAAAAATGTTTATTTATTTATTTATTTATGTATTTATTAGATATAAGTACACTGTAGCTGTCTTCAGACACTCCAGAAGAGGGTGTCAGATTCTGGAGAATATAAATCCCTCTTATGGTCTGCATATGATGGACATAAACACAGCCTCATATTTTCTTCTAAAAATTTAAAGATGGGTGGGGCCCCAGAAATGGCTCAACAATTAACAGCATTGCCTCTTCTTCCAGAAAACCTTGGATAAACTACCAGCAACTATATGGTGGCCCATCTCCAGATCCAGGGTATCAGACAGTCAGACAGAGAGACAGAGATAAGGATGGAGGCCTGCCTGGTCTTTCTTTCTTTCTTATACTTTTAAAAAATTGTTTATTTATTTATTTATTTATTTATTTATTTATTTACTTATTTATTTATATATGTATTTATTAGATATAAGTACACTGTAGCTGTCTTCAGACACTCTAGAAGAGGGTGTCATCTTCTGGAGAATCTAAATCCCTCTTATGGTCTGCATATCATGTACATAAACACAGCCTCACATATACTTCTAAATATTTGAAGATGGGTGGGCCCACTGAAAGGGCTCAACAATTAACACCATTGTCTCCTCTTCCAGAGAACGTGGGATCAACTACCAGCAATTATATGGTGGCCCATCTCAAGTTGCAGGGGATCAGGCAGACAAAGAGACAGACAGTCAAGGGTGGCAGGCCTCCCTGGTTTTTCTTTCTTTCTTATCCTTTTTAAAAAATGTTTATTTATTTACTTATGTATTTATTAGATATAAGTACACTGTCGCTGTCTTCAGACACTCCAGAACAGGGTGTCAGATTCTGGAGAATATAAATCCCTCTTATGGTCTGCATATGATGGACATAAACACAGATTCACATACACTTCTAAAAATTTAAAGATGGGAGGGGCCACTGAAAGGGCTCAAAAATTAACAGCATTGTCTCTTCTTCCAGATAACCTGGGATCAACTACCAGCAACTATATGGTGGCCCATCTCAAGTTCCAGGGGATCAGACAGACAGACAGACAGACAGAGATAAGGATGGCAGGCCTGCCTCGTCTTACTTTCTTTCTTATCCTTTTTAAAAAATGTTTATTTATTTATTTCTTTATTTATTTATGTATTTATTATATATAAGTACACTGTAGCTGTCTTCAGACACTCCAGTAGAGGGTGTCAGATTCTGGAGAATCTAAATCCTCTTATAATCTGAATATGATGTACATAAACACAGCCTCACATATACTTCTAAATATTTAAAGAAGTGTGGGGCCACTGAAAGGGCTCAACAATTAACAGCATTGTCTCCTCTTCCAGAGAACCTTGGATCAACTACCAGCAACTATATGGTGGCCCATCTCTAGTTCCCGGGGATCAGATAGACAGACAGACAGACAGACAGAGATATGGATGGCAGGCCTGCCTGGTCTTTCTTTCTTTCTTATCCTTTTTAAAAAATGTTTATTTATTTATGTATTTATTAGATATAAGAACACTGTAGCTGTCTTCAGACACTCCAGAAGAGGGTGTCATATTCTGGAGAATCTAAATCCCTCTTATGGTCTGCATATGATGTACATAAACACAGCCTCACATATAGTACTAAAAATTTAACGATGGGTGGGGCCCCTGAAAGCGCTCAACAATTAACAGCATTGTCTCCTCTTCCAGAGAACCTGGGAGCAACTACCAGCACCTATATGGTGGCCCATCTCCAGTTCCAGGAGATCAGAACGACAGACAGACAGACAGACAGAGATAAGGATGGCAGGCCTGCCTGGTCTTTCTTTCTTTCTTATCTGGTTTAAATAATGTTTATTTATTTATTTATTTATTTATTTATTTATTTATGTATTTATTAGATATAAGTACACTGTAGCTGTCTTCAGACACTCCAGAAGAGGGTGTCAGATTCTGATGAATCTAAATCCCTCTTCTGGTCTGCATATGATGTACATAAACACAGCCTTACATACACTTCTAAAAATTTATAGATGGGTAGGGCCACTGATAGGGCTCAACAATTATCACTATTGTCTCCTCTTCCAGAGAACCTGGGATCAACTACCAGCAACTATATGGTAGCCCATCTCCAGTTCCAGGGGATCAGACAGACAGACAGATAGACAGAGATAAGGATGGCAGGCCTGCCTGGTCTTACATTCTTTCTTATCCTTTTAAAAAAATGTTTATTTATTTATTTATTTATTTATTTATTTATTTATTTATTTATGTATTTATTATATATAAGTACACTGTAGCTGTCTTCAGACACTCCAGTAGAGGGTGTCAGATTCTGGAGAATCTAAATCCTCTTATAATTAGAATATGATGTACATAAACACAGCCTCACATATACTTCTAAATATTTAAAGAAGTGTGGGGCCACTGAAAGGGCTCAACAATTAACAGCATTGTCTCCTATTCCAGAGAACCTGGGATAAACTACCAGCAACACTATGGTGGCCCATCTCCAGTTCCAGGGGATCTGACAGACAGACAGACAGACAGACAGAGATAAGGGCGGCAGGCCTGCCTGGTCTTTCTTACTTTCTTATCCTTTTAAAAAAATGTTTATTTATTTATTTATTTATTTATTTATTTATTTATTCATTTGGTTATTTATTTATGTATTTATTAGATATAAGTACACTGTAGCTGTCTTCAGACACTCCAGAAGAGGGTGTCAGATTCTAGAGAATCTAAATCCCTCTTATGGTCTGCATATGATGTACATAAACACAGCCTCACATTTTCTTCTAAAAATTTAAAGATGGGTGGGGCCCCAGAAATGGCTCAACAATTAACAGCATTGCCTCTTCTTCCAGAGAACCTTGGATAAACTGCCAGCAACTATATGGTGGCCCATCACCAGTTCCAGGGTATCAGACAGTCAGACAGAGAGACAGAGATAAGGAACGGAGGCCTGCCTGGTCTTTCTTTCTTTCTTATACTTTTAAAAAAATGTTTATTTATTTATTTATTTATTTATTTATTTATTTATTTATTTATTTATTAGATATAAGTACACTGTAGCTGACTTCAGACACTCTAGAAGAGGGTGTCATCTTCTGGAGAATCTAAATCCCTCTTATGGTCTGCATATGATGAACATAAACACAGCCTCACATTTTCTTCTAAAAATTTAAAGATGGGTGGGGCCCCAGAAATGGCTCAACAATTAACAGCATTGCCTCTTCTTCCAGAGAACCTTGGATAAACTACCAGCAACTATATGGTGGCCCACCACCAGTTCCAGGGTATCAGACAGTCAGACAGAGAGACAGAGATAAGGAACGGAGGCCTGCCTGGTCTTTCTTTCTTTCTTATACTTTTAAAAAAAATGTTTATTTATTTATTTATTTATTTAATTATTTATTTATTTATTTATTTATTAGATATAAGTACACTGTAGCTGACTTCAGACACTCTAGAAGAGGGTGTCATCTTCTGGAGAATCTAAATCCCTCTTATGGTCTGCATATGATGTACATAAACACAGCCTCACATATACTTCTAAAAATTTAAAGATGGGTGGGGCCACTGAAAGGGCTCAACAATTAACAGCATTGTCTCCTCTTCCAGAGAACGTGGGATCAACTACCAGCAACTATATGGTGGCCCATCTCAAGTTGCAGGGGATCAGACAGACAGACAGACAGACAGAGATAAGGATGGCAGTCCTGCCTGATTTTTCTTTCTTTCTTATCCTTTTTAAAAATGTTTATTTATTTATTTATTCATTTATTCATTAATTTATTTATGTATTTATTAGATATATGTACACTGTAGCTGTCTTCAGACTGTCCAGAAGAGGGTGTCAGATTCTGGAGAATCTATATCCCTCTTATGGTCTGCATATGATGTACATAAACACAGCCTCACATATACTTCTAAAAATTTAAAGATGGGTGGGGCCACTGAAAGGGCTCAACAATTAACAGCATTGTCTCCTCTTCCAGAGGACCTGGGATCAACTACCAGCAACTATATTGTGGCCCATCTCCAGTTCCAGGGGATCTGACAGACATTCATACAGACAGACAGACATGGATTGCAGTACTTCCTGGTTTTTCTTTCTTTCTTATACATTTTAAAAATTTTTATTTATTTATATATGTATTTATTAGATATAAGTACACTGTAGCTGTCTTCAGACACTTCAGAAGAGGGTGTCATATTCTGGAGAATCTAAATCCCTCTTATGGTCTGCATATGATGTACATAAACACAGCCTCACATTTTCTTCTAAAAATTTAAAGATGGGTGGGGCCCCAGAAATGGCTCAACAATTAACAGCATTGCCTCTTCTTCCAGAGAACCTTGGATAAACTGCCAGCAACTATATGGTGGCCCATCACCAGTTCCAGGGTATCAGACAGTCAGACAGAGAGACAGAGATAAGGAACGGAGGCCTGCCTGGTCTTTCTTTCTTTCTTATACTTTTAAAAAAATGTTTATTTATTTATTTATTTATTTATTTATTTATTTATTAGATATAAGTACACTGTAGCTGACTTCAGACACTCTAGAAGAGGGTGTCATCTTCTGGAGAATCTAAATCCCTCTTATGGTCTGCATATGATGAACATAAACACAGCCTCACATTTTCTTCTAAAAATTTAAAGATGGGTGGGGCCCCAGAAATGGCTCAACAATTAACAGCATTGCCTCTTCTTCCAGAGAACCTTGGATAAACTACCAGCAACTATATGGTGGCCCATCACCAGTTCCAGGGTATCAGACAGTCAGACAGAGAGTCAGAGATAAGGAACGGAGGCCTGCCTGGTCTTTCTTTCTTTCTTATACTTTTAAAAAAATGTTTATTTATTTATTTATTTATTTAATTATTTATTTATTTATTTATTAGATATAAGTACACTGTAGCTGACTTCAGACACTCTAGAAGAGGGTGTCATCTTCTGGAGAATCTAAATCCCTCTTATGGTCTGCATATGATGTACATAAACACAGCCTCACATATACTTCTAAAAATTTAAAGATGGGTGGGGCCACTGAAAGGGCTCAACAATTAACAGCATTGTCTCCTCTTCCAGAGGACCTGGGATCAACTACCAGCAACTATATTGTGGCCCATCTCCAGTTCCAGGGGATCTGACAGACATTCATACAGACAGACAGACATGGATTGCAGGACTTCCTGGTTTTTCTTTCTTTCTTATACATTTTAAAAATTTTTATTTATTTATATATGTATTTATTAGATATAAGTACACTGTAGCTGTCTTCAGACACTTCAGAAGAGGGTGTCATATTCTGGAGAATCTAAATCCCTCTTATGGTCTGCATATGATGTACATAAACACAGCCTCACATATACTTCTAAAAATTTAAAGATGTGTGGGGCCACTGAAACGGCTCAACAATTAACAGCATTGTCTCCTCTACCAGAGAACCTGGGATCAAATACCAGCAACTATATGGTGGCCCATCTCCAGTTCCAGGGGATCAGGCAGACAAAGAGACAGACAGACAAGGGTGGCAGGCCTCCCTGGTTTTTCTTTCTTTCTTATCCTTTTTAAAAAATGTTTATTTATTTATTTATTTATGTATTTATTAGATATAAGTACACTGTAGCTGTCTTCAGACACTCCAGAAGAGGGTGTCAGATTCTGGAGAATATAAATCCCTCTTATGGTCTGCATATGATGGACATAAACACAGCCTCATATTTTCTTCTAAAAATTTAAAGATGGGTGGGGCCCCAGAAATGGCTCAACATTTAACAGCATTGCCTCTTCTTCCAGAAAACCTTGGATAAACTACCAGCAACTATATGGTGGCCCATCTCCAGATCCAGGGTATCAGACAGTCAGACAGAGAGACAGAGATAAGGATGGAGGCCTGCCTGGTCTTTCTTTCTTTCTTATACTTTTAAAAAATTGTTTATTTACTTACTTACTTATTTATTTATTTATTTATTTATTTACTTATTTATTTATATATGTATTTATTAGATATAAGTACACTGTAGCTGTCTTCAGACACTCTAGAAGAGGGTGTCATCTTCTGGAGAATCTAAATCCCTCTTATGGTCTGCATATGATGTACATAAACACAGCCTCACATATACTTCTAAATATTTGAAGATGGGTGGGCCCACTGAAAGGGCTCAACAATTAACACCATTGTCTCCTCTTCCAGAGAACGTGGGATCAACTACCAGCAATTATATGGTGGCCCATCTCAAGTTGCAGGGGATCAGGCAGACAAAGAGACAGACAGTCAAGGGTGGCAGGCCTCCCTGGTTTTTCTTTCTTTCTTATCCTTTTTAAAAAATGTTTATTTATTTACTTATGTATTTATTAGATATAAGTACACTGTCGCTGTCTTCAGACACTCCAGAACAGGGTGTCAGATTCTGGAGAATATAAATCCCTCTTATGGTCTGCATATGATGGACATAAACACAGATTCACATACACTTCTAAAAATTTAAAGATGGGAGGGGCCACTGAAAGGGCTCAAAAATTAACAGCATTGTCTCTTCTTCCAGATAACCTGGGATCAACTACCAGCAACTATATGGTGGCCCATCTCAAGTTCCAGGGGATCAGACAGACAGACAGACAGACAGAGATAAGGATGGCAGGCCTGCCTCGTCTTACTTTCTTTCTTATCCTTTTTAAAAAATGTTTATTTATTTATTTCTTTATTTATTTATGTATTTATTATATATAAGTACACTGTAGCTGTCTTCAGACACTCCAGTAGAGGGTGTCAGATTCTGGAGAATCTAAATCCTCTTATAATCTGAATATGATGTACATAAACACAGCCTCACATATACTTCTAAATATTTAAAGAAGTGTGGGGCCACTGAAAGGGCTCAACAATTAACAGCATTGTCTCCTCTTCCAGAGAACCTTGGATCAACTACCAGCAACTATATGGTGGCCCATCTCTAGTTCCCGGGGATCAGATAGACAGACAGACAGACAGACAGAGATATGGATGGCAGGCCTGCCTGGTCTTTCTTTCTTTCTTATCCTTTTTAAAAAATGTTTATTTATTTATGTATTTATTAGATATAAGAACACTGTAGCTGTCTTCAGACACTCCAGAAGAGGGTGTCATATTCTGGAGAATCTAAATCCCTCTTATGGTCTGCATATGATGTACATAAACACAGCCTCACATATAGTACTAAAAATTTAACGATGGGTGGGGCCCCTGAAAGCGCTCAACAATTAACAGCATTGTCTCCTCTTCCAGAGAACCTGGGAGCAACTACCAGCACCTATATGGTGGCCCATCTCCAGTTCCAGGAGATCAGAACGACAGACAGACAGACAGACAGAGATAAGGATGGCAGGCCTGCCTGGTCTTTCTTTCTTTCTTATCTGGTTTAAATAATGTTTATTTATTTATTTATTTATTTATTTATTTATTTATTTATGTATTTATTAGATATAAGTACACTGTAGCTGTCTTCAGACACTCCAGAAGAGGGTGTCAGATTCTGATGAATCTAAATCCCTCTTCTGGTCTGCATATGATGTACATAAACACAGCCTTACATACACTTCTAAAAATTTATAGATGGGTAGGGCCACTGATAGGGCTCAACAATTATCACTATTGTCTCCTCTTCCAGAGAACCTGGGATCAACTACCAGCAACTATATGGTAGCCCATCTCCAGTTCCAGGGGATCAGACAGACAGACAGATAGACAGAGATAAGGATGGCAGGCCTGCCTGGTCTTACATTCTTTCTTATCCTTTTAAAAAAATGTTTATTTATTTATTTATTTATTTATTTATTTATTTATTTATTTATTATATATAAGTACACTGTAGCTGTCTTCAGACACTCCAGTAGAGGGTGTCAGATTCTGGAGAATCTAAATCCTCTTATAATTAGAATATGATGTACATAAACACAGCCTCACATATACTTCTAAATATTTAAAGAAGTGTGGGGCCACTGAAAGGGCTCAACAATTAACAGCATTGTCTCCTATTCCAGAGAACCTGGGATAAACTACCAGCAACACTATGGTGGCCCATCTCCAGTTCCAGGGGATCTGACAGACAGACAGACAGACAGACAGAGATAAGGGCGGCAGGCCTGCCTGGTCTTTCTTACTTTCTTATCCTTTTTAAAAAATGTTTATTTATTTATTTATTTATTTATTTATTTATTTATTTATTTATTCATTTGGTTATTTATTTATGTATTTATTAGATATAAGTACACTGTAGCTGTCTTCAGACACTCCAGAAGAGGGTGTCAGATTCTAGAGAATCTAAATCCCTCTTATGGTCTGCATATGATGTACATAAACACAGCCTCACATTTTCTTCTAAAAATTTAAAGATGGGTGGGGCCCCAGAAATGGCTCAACAATTAACAGCATTGCCTCTTCTTCCAGAGAACCTTGGATAAACTGCCAGCAACTATATGGTGGCCCATCACCAGTTCCAGGGTATCAGACAGTCAGACAGAGAGACAGAGATAAGGAACGGAGGCCTGCCTGGTCTTTCTTTCTTTCTTATACTTTTAAAAAAATGTTTATTTATTTATTTATTTATTTATTTATTTATTTATTTATTTATTTATTAGATATAAGTACACTGTAGCTGACTTCAGACACTCTAGAAGAGGGTGTCATCTTCTGGAGAATCTAAATCCCTCTTATGGTCTGCATATGATGAACATAAACACAGCCTCACATTTTCTTCTAAAAATTTAAAGATGGGTGGGGCCCCAGAAATGGCTCAACAATTAACAGCATTGCCTCTTCTTCCAGAGAACCTTGGATAAACTACCAGCAACTATATGGTGGCCCACCACCAGTTCCAGGGTATCAGACAGTCAGACAGAGAGACAGAGATAAGGAACGGAGGCCTGCCTGGTCTTTCTTTCTTTCTTATACTTTTAAAAAAAATGTTTATTTATTTATTTATTTATTTAATTATTTATTTATTTATTTATTTATTAGATATAAGTACACTGTAGCTGACTTCAGACACTCTAGAAGAGGGTGTCATCTTCTGGAGAATCTAAATCCCTCTTATGGTCTGCATATGATGTACATAAACACAGCCTCACATATACTTCTAAAAATTTAAAGATGGGTGGGGCCACTGAAAGGGCTCAACAATTAACAGCATTGTCTCCTCTTCCAGAGAACGTGGGATCAACTACCAGCAACTATATGGTGGCCCATCTCAAGTTGCAGGGGATCAGACAGACAGACAGACAGACAGAGATAAGGATGGCAGTCCTGCCTGATTTTTCTTTCTTTCTTATCCTTTTTAAAAATGTTTATTTATTTATTTATTCATTTATTCATTAATTTATTTATGTATTTATTAGATATATGTACACTGTAGCTGTCTTCAGACTGTCCAGAAGAGGGTGTCAGATTCTGGAGAATCTATATCCCTCTTATGGTCTGCATATGATGTACATAAACACAGCCTCACATATACTTCTAAAAATTTAAAGATGGGTGGGGCCACTGAAAGGGCTCAACAATTAACAGCATTGTCTCCTCTTCCAGAGGACCTGGGATCAACTACCAGCAACTATATTGTGGCCCATCTCCAGTTCCAGGGGATCTGACAGACATACATACAGACAGACAGACATGGATTGCAGGACTTCCTGGTTTTTCTTTCTTTCTTATACATTTTAAAAATTTTTATTTATTTATATATGTATTTATTAGATATAAGTACACTGTAGCTGTCTTCAGACACTTCATAAGAGGGTGTCATATTCTGGAGAATCTAAATCCCTCTTATGGTCTGCATATGATGTACATAAACACAGCCTCACATATACTTCTAAAAATTTAAAGATGTGTGGGGCCACTGAAACGGCTCAACAATTAACAGCATTGTCTCCTCTACCAGAGAACCTGGGATCAAATACCAGCAACTATATGGTGGCCCATCTCCAGTTCCAGGGGATCAGGCAGACAAAGAGACAGACAGACAAGGGTGGCAGGCCTCCCTGGTTTTTCTTTCTTTCTTATCCTTTTTAAAAAATGTTTATTTATTTATTTATTTATGTATTTATTAGATATAAGTACACTGTAGCTGTCTTCAGACACTCCAGAAGAGGGTGTCAGATTCTGGAGAATATAAATCCCTCTTATGGTCTGCATATGATGGACATAAACACAGCCTCATATTTTCTTCTAAAAATTTAAAGATGGGTGGGGCCCCAGAAATGGCTCAACAATTAACAGCATTGCCTCTTCTTCCAGAAAACCTTGGATAAACTACCAGCAACTATATGGTGGCCCATCTCCAGATCCAGGGTATCAGACAGTCAGACAGAGAGACAGAGATAAGGATGGAGGCCTGCCTGGTCTTTCTTTCTTTCTTATACTTTTAAAAAATTGTTTATTTACTTACTTACTTATTTATTTATTTATTTATTTATTTATTTACTTATTTATTTATATATGTATTTATTAGATATAAGTACACTGTAGCTGTCTTCAGACACTCTAGAAGAGGGTGTCATCTTCTGGAGAATCTAAATCCCTCTTATGGTCTGCATATCATGTACATAAACACAGCCTCACATATACTTCTAAATATTTGAAGATGGGTGGGCCCACTGAAAGGGCTCAACAATTAACACCATTGTCTCCTCTTCCAGAGAACGTGGGATCAACTACCAGCAATTATATGGTGGCCCATCTCAAGTTGCAGGGGATCAGGCAGACAAAGAGACAGACAGTCAAGGGTGGCAGGCCTCCCTGGTTTTTCTTTCTTTCTTATCCTTTTTAAAAAATGTTTATTTATTTACTTATGTATTTATTAGATATAAGTACACTGTCGCTGTCTTCAGACACTCCAGAACAGGGTGTCAGATTCTGGAGAATATAAATCCCTCTTATGGTCTGCATATGATGGACATAAACACAGATTCACATACACTTCTAAAAATTTAAAGATGGGAGGGGCCACTGAAAGGGCTCAAAAATTAACAGCATTGTCTCTTCTTCCAGATAACCTGGGATCAACTACCAGCAACTATATGGTGGCCCATCTCAAGTTCCAGGGGATCAGACAGACAGACAGACAGACAGAGATAAGGATGGCAGGCCTGCCTCGTCTTACTTTCTTTCTTATCCTTTTTAAAAAATGTTTATTTATTTATTTCTTTATTTATTTATGTATTTATTATATATAAGTACACTGTAGCTGTCTTCAGACACTCCAGTAGAGGGTGTCAGATTCTGGAGAATCTAAATCCTCTTATAATCTGAATATGATGTACATAAACACAGCCTCACATATACTTCTAAATATTTAAAGAAGTGTGGGGCCACTGAAAGGGCTCAACAATTAACAGCATTGTCTCCTCTTCCAGAGAACCTTGGATCAACTACCAGCAACTATATGGTGGCCCATCTCTAGTTCCCGGGGATCAGATAGACAGACAGACAGACAGACAGAGATATGGATGGCAGGCCTGCCTGGTCTTTCTTTCTTTCTTATCCTTTTTAAAAAATGTTTATTTATTTATGTATTTATTAGATATAAGAACACTGTAGCTGTCTTCAGACACTCCAGAACAGGGTGTCATATTCTGGAGAATCTAAATCCCTCTTATGGTCTGCATATGATGTACATAAACACAGCCTCATATATAGTACTAAAAATTTAACGATGGGTGGGGCCACTGAAAGCGCTCAACAATTAACAGCATTGTCTCCTCTTCCAGAGAACCTGGGAGCAACTACCAGCACCTATATGGTGGCCCATCTCCAGTTCCATGGGATCAGAACGACAGACAGACAGACAGACAGACAGAGATAAGGATGGCAGGCCTGCCTGGTCTTTCTTTCTTTCTTATCTGGTTTAAATAATGTTTATTTATTTATTTATTTATTTATTTATTTATGTATTTATTAGATATAAGTACACTGTAGCTGTCTTCAGACACTCCAGAAGAGGGTGTCAGATTCTGATGAATCTAAATCCCTCTTCTGGTCTGCATATGATGTACATAAACCCAGCCTCACATACACTTCTAAAAATTTAAAGATGGGTAGGGCCACTGATAGGGCTCAACAATTATCACTATAGTCTCCTCTTCCAGAGAACCTGGGATCAACTACCAGCAACTATATGGTAGCCCATCTCCAGTTCCAGGGGATCAGACAGACAGACAGATAGACAGAGATAAGGATGGCAGGCATGCCTGGTCTTACATTCTTTCTTATCCTTTTAAAAAAATGTTTATTTATTTATTTATTTATTTATTTATTTATTTATTTATTTATTATATATAAGTACACTGTAGCTGTCTTCAGACACTCCAGTAGAGGGTGTCAGATTCTGGAAAATCTAAATCCTCTTATAATCTGAATATGATGTACATAAACACAGCCTCACATATACTTCTAAATATTTAAAGAAGTGTGGGGCCACTGAAAGGGCTCAACAATTAACAGCATTGTCTCCTCTTCCAGAGAACCTGGGATAAACTACCAGCAACACTATGGTTGCCCATCTCCAGTTCCAGGGGATCAGACAGACAGACAGACAGACAGACAGAGATAAGGGCGGCAGGCCTGCCTGGTCTTTCTTACTTTCTTATCCTTTTTAAAAAATGTTTATTTATTTATTTATTTATTTATTTATTTATTTATTAGATATAAGTACACTGTTGCTGTCTTCAGACACTCCAGAAGAGGGTGTCAGATTTTGGAGAATCTAAATCCATCTTATGGTCTGCATATGATGTACATAAACACAGCCTCACATTTTCTTCTAAAAATTTAAAGATGGGTGGGGCCCCAGAAATGGCTCAACAATTAACAGCATTGCCTCTTCTTCCAGAGAACCTTGGATAAACTACCAGCAACTATATGGTGGCCCACCACCAGTTCCAGGGTATCAGACAGTCAGACAGAGAGACAGAGATAAGGAACGGAGGCCTGCCTGGTCTTTCTTTCTTTCTTATACTTTTAAAAAAATGTTTATTTATTTATTTATTTATTTATTTATTAGATATAAGTACACTGTAGCTGACTTCAGACACTCTAGAAGAGGGTGTCATCTTCTGGAGAATCTAAATCCCTCTTATGGTCTGCATATGATGTACATAAACACAGCCTCACATATACTTCTAAAAATTTAAAGATGGGTGGGCCCACTGAAAGGGCTCAACAATTAACAGCATTGTCTCCTCTTCCAGAGAACATGGGATCAACTACCAGCAACTATATGGTGGCCCATTATAGTTGCAGGGGATCAGACAGACAGACAGACAGACAGAGATAAGGTTGGCAGTCCTGCCTGGTCTTACATTCTTTCTTATCCTTTTTAAAAATGTTTATTTATTTATTTATTCATTTATTCATTTATTTATTTATGTATTTATTAGATATATGTACACTGTAGCTGTCTTCAGACTCTCCAGAAGAGGGTGTCAGATTCCGGAGAATCTATATCCCTCTTATGGTCTGCATATGATGTACATAAACACAGCCTCACATATACTTCTAAAAATTTTAAGATGGGTGGGGCCACTGAAAGGGCTCAACAATTAACAGCATTGTCTCCTTTCCAGAGGACCTGGGATCAACTACCAGCAACTATATTGTGGCCCATCTCCAGTTCCAGGGGATCTGACAGACATACATACAGACAGACAGACAAGGATTGCAGGACTGCCTGGTTTTTCTTTCTTTCTTATACATTTTAAAAATTTTTATTTATTTATATATGTATTTATTAGATATAAGTACACTGTAGCTGTCTTCAGACACTTCAGAAGAGGGGGTCATATTCTGGAGAATCTAAATCCCTCTTATGGTCTGCATATGATGTACATAAACACAGCCTCACATATACTTCTAAAAATTTAAAGATGTGTGGGGCCACTGAAACGGCCCAACAATTAACAGCATTGTCTCCTCTACCAGAGAACCTGGGATCAAATACCAGCAACTATATGGTGGCCCATCTCCAGTTCCAGGGGATCAGGCAGACAAAGAGACAGACAGACAAGGGTGGCAGGCCTCCCTGGTTTTTCTTTCTTTCTTATCCTTTTTAAAAAATGTTTATTTATTTATTTATGTATTTATTAGATATAAGTACACTGTAGCTGTCTTCAGACACTCCAGAAGAGGGTGTCAGGTTCTGGAGAATATAAATCCCTCTTATGGTCTGCATATGATGGACATAAACACAGCCTCATATTTTCTTCTAAAAATTTAAAGATGGGTGGGGACTCAGAAATGGCTCAACAATTAACAGCATTGCCTCTTCTTCCAGAGAACCTTGGATAAACTACCAGCAACTATATGGTGGCCCATCTCCAGTTCCATGGTATCAGACAGTCAGACAGAGAGACAGAGATAAGGATGGAGGCCTGCCTGGTCTTTCTTTCTTTCTTATACTTTTAAAAAAATGTTTATTTATTTATTTATTTATTTATTTATTTATATATTTACTTATTTATTTATATATGTATTTATTAGATATAAGTACACTGTAGCTGTCTTCAGACACTCTAGAAGAGGGTGTCATCTTCTGGAGAATCTAAATCCCTCTTATGGTCTGCATATGATGTACATAAACGCAGCCTCACATATACTTCTAAATATTTAAAGATGGGTGGGCCCACTGAAAGGGCTCAACAATTAACAGCATTGTCTCCTCTTCCAGAGAACGTAGGATCAACTACCAGCAACTATATGGTGGCCCATCTCAAGTTGTAGGGGATCAGGCCGACAAAGAGACAGACAGACAAGGGTGGGAGGCCTCCCTGGTTTTTCTTTCTTTCTTATCCTTTTTAAAAAATGTTTATTTATTTACTTATGTATTTATTAGATATAAGTACACTCTAGCTGTCTTCAGACACTCCAGAACAGGGTGTCAGATTCTGGAGAATATAAATCCCTCTTATGGTCTGCATATGATGTACATAAACACAGCCTAACATATACTTCTAAAAATTTAAAGATAGGTGGAGCCACTGAAAGGGCTCAACAATTAACAGCATTGTCTCCTCTTCCAGAGAACCTGGGATCAACTAACAGCAACTATATGGTGGCCCATCTCCAGTTCCAAGGGATCAGACAGACTGACAGACAGACAGACTGACAGAGATAAGGATGGCAGGCCTGCCTTATTTTTCTTTCTTTCTTATCCTTTTTAAAAAATGTTTATTTATTTATTTATATGTTTATTAGATATAAGTACACTGTAGCCGTCTTCAGACACTCCAGAAGAAGGTGTCAGATTCTGGAGAATCTAAATCCCTCTTATGGTCTGCATATGATGTACATAAACACAGCCTCACATTTACTTCTTAAAATTTAACGGTGGGGGGACCATTGAAAGGGCTAAGCAATTAACAGCATTGTCTCCTCTACCAGAGAACCTGGGATCAACTACCAGCACCTATATGGTGGCCCATCACCAGTTGCAGGGGATCAGAACGACAGACAGACAGACAGAGATAAGGATGGCAGGCCTGCCTGGTCTTACTTTCTTTCTTATCCTTTTTAAAAAATGTTTATTTATTTATTTATTTATTTATTTATTCATTTATTTATTTATTTATTTATTTATTTATTTATTTATTTATTTATTATAAGTACACTGTAGCTGTCTTCAGACACTCCAGTAGAGGGTGTCAGATTCTGGAGAATCTAAATCCTCTTATAATCTGAATATGATGTACATAAAAAGGCCTCACATATAATTCTAAATATTTAAAGAAGTGTGGGGCCACTGAAAGGGCTCAATAATTAACAGCATTGTCTCCTCTTCCAGAGAACCTTGGATCAACTACCAGCAACTATATGGTGGCCGATCTCCAGTTCCCGGGGATCAGATCGACAGACAGACAGACAGACAGAGATATGGATGGCAGGCCTGCCTGTTCTTTCTTTCTTTCTTATCCTTTTTAAAAAATGTTTATTTATTTATTTATTTATCTATTTATTTATTAGATATAAGTACACTGTAGCTGTCTTCAGACACTCCAGAAGAGGGTGTCAGATTCTGGAGAATCTAAATCCCTCTTATGGTCTGCATATGATGTACGTAAACACAGCCTCACATATACTTCTAAAAATTTAAAGAAGGGTGGGGCCACTCTAAAAGCTGAACAATTAACAGCATTGTCTCCTCTTCCATAGTACCTGGTATCAACTACCAGCAACTATATGGTGGCCCATCTCCAGTTCCAGGGGATCAGACAGACAGACAGACAGACAGAGATAAGGGTGGCAGGCCTGCCTGGTCTTTCTTACTTTCTTATCTTTTTAAAAAATGTTTATTTATTTATTTATTTATTTATTCATTTATTTATGTATTTATTAGATATAAGTACACTGTAGCTGTCTTCAGACACTCCAGAAGAGGGTGTCAGATTCTAGAGAATCTAAATCCCTCTTATGGTCTGCATATGATGTACATAAACACAGCCTCACATTTTCTTCTAAAAATTTAAAGATGGGTGGGGCCCCAGAAATGGCTCGACAATTAACAGCATTGCCTCCTCTTCCAGAGAACCTTGGATAAACTAAAAGCAACTATATGGTGGCCCATCTCCAGTTCCAGGGTATCAGACAGTCAGACAGAGACAGAGAGACAGAGATAAGGATGGAGGCCTGCCTGGTCTTTCTTTCTTTCTTATACTTTTAAAAAAATGTTTATTTATTTATTTATTTATTTATTTATTTATTTATGTATTTATTAAATATAAGTACACTGTAGCTGACTTCAGACACTCTAGAAGAGGGTGTCATCTTCTGGAGAATCTAAATCCCTCTTATGGTCTGCATATGATGTACATAAACACAGCCTCACATATACTTCTAAAAATTTAAAGATGGGTGGGCCCACTGAAAGGGCTCAACAATTAACACCATTGTCTCCTCTTCCAGAGAACGTGGGATCAACTACCAGCAACTATATGGTGGCCCATCTCAAGTTGCAGGGGATCAGACAGACAGACAGACAGACAGACAGACAGAGATAAGGATGGCAGTCCTGCCTGATTTTTCTTTCTTTCTTATCCTTTTTAAAAATGTTTATTTATTTATTTATTCATTTATTTATTCATTCACTTATTTATGTATTTATTTATGTATTTATTTATTTATTTATTTATTTATTTATTTATTTATTTATTTATTAGATATAAGTACACTGTAGCTGTCTTCAGACTCTCCAGAAGAGGGTGTCAGATTTTGGAGAATCTAAATCCCTCTTATGGTCTGCATATGATGTACATAAACACAGCCTAACATATACTTCTAAAAATTTAAAGATAGGTGGAGCCACTGAAAGGGCTCAACAATTAACAGCATTGTCTCCTCTTCCAGAGAACCTGGGATCAACTAACAGCAACTATATGGTGGCCCATCTCCAGTTCCAAGGGATCAGACAGACTGACAGACAGACATAGTGACAGAGATAAGGATGGCAGACCTGCCTGGTCTTTCTTTCTTTCTTATCCTTTTAAAAAAATGTTTATTTATTTATTTATATGTTTATTAGATATAGGTACACTGTAGCCGTCTTCAGACACTCCAGAAGAAGGTGTCAGATTCTGGAGAATCTAAATCCCTCTTATGGTCTGCATATGCTGTACATAAACACAGCCTCACATTTACTTCTTAAAATTTAAAGGTGGGGGGACCATTTAAAGGGCTCAGCAATTAACAGCATTGTCTCCTCTACCAGAGAACCTGGGATCAACTACCAGCACCTATATGGTGGCCCATCTCCAGTTGCAGCGGATCAGAACGAAAGACAGACAGACAGACAGACAGACAGAGATAAGGATGGCAGGCCTGCCTGGTCTTTCTTTCTTTCTTATCCGGTTTAAATAATGTTTATTTATTTATTTATTTATTTATTTATTTATTTATTTATTTATTAGATATAAGTACACTGTAGCTGTCTTCAGACACTCCAGAAGAGAGTTTCAGATACTGATGAACCTAAATCCCTCTTCCGGTCTGCATATGATGTACATAAACACAGCCTCACATACACTTCTAAAAATTTAAAGATGGGTAGGGCCACAAATAAGGGTCAACAATTAACAGCATTGTCTCCTCTTCCAGAGAACCTGGTATCAACTACCAGCAACTATATGGTAGCCCATCTCCAGTTCAAGGGGATCAGACAGACAGACAGAAAGACAGACAGAGATGAGGATGGCAGGCCTGCCTGGTCTTACTTTCTTTCTTATCCTTTTTAAAAAATGTTTATTTATTTATTTATTTATTTATTTATTTATTTATTTATGTATTTATTAGATATAAGTACACTGTAGCTGTCTTCAGACACTCCAGTAGAGGGTGTCAGATTCTGGAGAATCTAAATCCTCTTATAATCTGAATATGATGTACATAAACACAGCCTCACATATACTTCTAAATATTTAAAGAAGTGTGGGGCCACTGAAAGGGCTCAACAATTAACAGCATTGTCTCCTCTTCCAGAGAACCTGGGATCAACTACCAGCAACTATATGGTGTCCCATCTCCAGTTCCAGGGGATCATACAGACAGACAGACAGACAGACAGAGATAAGGATGGCAGGCCGGCCTGGTCTTACTTTCTTTCTTACCCTTTTTAAAAAATGTTTATTTATTTATTTATTTATTTATTTATTTATTTATTATATATAAGTACACTGTAGCTGTCTTCAGACACTCCAGTAAAGGGTGTCAGATTCTGGAGAATCTAAATCCTCTTATAATCTGAATATGATGTACATAAAAGGCCTCACATATACTTCTAAATATTTAAAGAAGTGTGGGGCCACTGAAAGGGCTCAACAATTAACAGCATTGTCTCCTCTTCCAGAGAACCTTGGATCAACTACCAGCAACTATATGGTGGCCGATCTCCAGTTCCCGGGGATCAGATAGACAGATAGACAGACAGACAGAGATATGGATGGCAGGCCTGCCTTTTCTTTCTTTCTTTCTTATCCTTTTTAAAAAATGTTTATTTATTTATTTATTTATTTATCTATTTATTTATTAGATATAAGTACACTGTAGCTGTCTTCAGACACTCCAGAAGAAGGTGTCAGATTCTGGAGAATCTAAATCCCTCTTATGGTCTGCATATGCTGTACATAAACACAGCCTCACATTTACTTCTTAAAATTTAAAGGTGGGGGGACCATTTAAAGGGCTCAGCAATTAACAGCATTGTCTCCTCTACCAGAGAACCTGGGATCAACTACCAGCACCTATATGGTGGCCCATCTCCAGTTGCAGCGGATCAGAACGACAGACAGACAGACAGACAGACAGACAGAGATAAGGATGGCAGGCCTGCCTGGTCTTTCTTTCTTTCTTATCCGGTTTAAATAATGTTTATTTATTTATTTATTTATTTATTTATTTATTTATTAGATATAAGTACACTGTAGCTGTCTTCAGACACTCCAGAAGAGAGTTTCAGATACTGATGAACCTAAATCCCTCTTCTGGTCTGCATATGATGTACATAAACACAGCCTCACATACACTTCTAAAAATTTAAAGATGGGTAGGGCCACAAATAAGGGTCAACAATTAACAGCATTGTCTCCTCTTCCAGAGAACCTGGTATCAACTACCAGCAACTATATGGTAGCCCATCTCCAGTTCAAGGGTATCAGACAGACAGACAGAAAGACAGACAGAGATGAGGATGGCAGGCCTGCCTGGTCTTACTTTCTTTCTTATCCTTTTTAAAAAATGTTTATTTATTTATTTATTTATTTATTTATTTATTTATTTATGTATTTATTAGATATAAGTACACTGTAGCTGTCTTCAGACACTCCAGTAGAGGGTGTCAGATTCTGGAGAATCTAAATCCTCTTATAATCTGAATATGATGTACATAAACACAGCCTCACATATACTTCTAAATATTTAAAGAAGTGTGGGGCCACTGAAAGGGCTCAACAATTAACAGCATTGTCTCCTCTTCCAGAGAACCTGGGATCAACTACCAGCAACTATATGGTGGCCCATCTCCAGTTCCAGGGGATCATACAGACAGACAGACAGACAGACAGAGATAAGGATGGCAGGCCGGCCTGGTCTTACTTTCTTTCTTACCCTTTTTAAAAAATGTTTATTTATTTATTTATTTATTTATTTATTTATTTATTTATTATATATAAGTACACTGTAGCTGTCTTCAGACACTCCAGTAAAGGGTGTCAGATTCTGGAGAATCTAAATCCTCTTATAATCTGAATATGATGTACATAAAAGGCCTCACATATACTTCTAAATATTTAAAGAAGTGTGGGGCCACTGAAAGGGCTCAACAATTAACAGCATTGTCTCCTCTTCCAGAGAACCTTGGATCAACTACCAGCAACTATATGGTGGCCGATCTCCAGTTCCCGGGGATCAGATAGACAGATAGACAGACAGACAGAGATATGGATGGCAGGCCTGCCTTTTCTTTCTTTCTTTCTTATCCTTTTTAAAAAATGTTTATTTATTTATTTATTTATTTATTTATCTATTTATTTATTAGATATAAGTACACTGTAGCTGTCTTCAGACACTCCAGAAGAGGGTGTCAGATTCTGGAGAATCTAAATCCCTCTTATGGTCTGCATATGATGTACGTAAACACAGCCTCACATATACTTCTAAATATTTAAAGATGGGTGGCGCCACTGAAAGGGCTCAAAAATTAACAGCATTGTCTCCTCTTCCAGAGAACCTGGGATCAACTACCAGCAACTATTCGTGGCCCATCTCCAGTTCCCAGGTATCATATTGACAGACAGACATACAGACAGACAGAGATATGGATGGCAGGCCTGCCTGGTCTTTCTTTCTGTCTTTTCCTTTTTAAAAAATGTTTACTTATTTATTTATTTATTTATTTATTTATTTATTTATTTATTTATTTTTATGTATTTATTAGATATAAGTACACTGTAGCTGTTTAGACCCTCCAGAAGAGGGTGTCAGATTCTGGAGAATCTAAATCCCTCTTTTGGTCTGCATATGATGTACGTAAACACAGCCTCACATATACTTCTAAAAATTTAAAGAAGGGTGGGGCCACTCTAAAAGCTGAACAATTAACAGCATTGTCTCCTCTTCCAGAGTACCTGGGAACAACTACCAGCAACTATATGGTGGCCCATCTCCAGTTCCAGGGTATCAGACAGACAGACAGACAGACAGAGATTAGGGTGGCAGGCCTGCCTGGTCTTTCTTACTTCCTTATCATTTTTAAAAAATGTTTATTTATTTATTTATTTATTTATTTATTTATTCATTTATTTATTTATGTATTTATTAGATATAAGTACACTGTAGCTGTCTTCAGACACTCCAGAAGAGGGTGTCAGATTCTAGAGAATCTAAATCCCTCTTATGGTCTGCATATGATGTACATAAACACAGCCTCACATTTTCTTCTAAAAATTTAAAGATGGGTGGGGCCCCAGAAATGGCTCAACAATTAACAGCATTGCCTCCTCTTCCAGAGAACCTTGGATAAACTACCAGCAACTATATGGTGGCCCATCTCCAGTTCCAGGGTATCAGACAGTCAGACAGAGAGACAGAGATAAAGATGGAGGCCTGCCTGGTCTTTCTTTCTTTCTTATACATTTAAAAAAATGTTTATTTATTTATTTATTTATTTATTTATTTATTTATTTATTTATTTATGTATTTATTAGATATAAGTACACTGTAGCTGACTTCAGACACTCTAGAAGAGGGTGTCATCTTCTGGAGAATCTAAATCCCTCTTATGGTCTGCATATGATGTACATAAACACAGCCTCACATATACTTCTAAAAATTTAAAGATAGGTGGAGCCACTGAAAGGGCTCAACAATTAACACCATTGTCTCCTCTTCCAGAGAACGTGGGATCAACTACCAGCAACTATATTGTGGCCCATCTCCAGTTCCAGGGGATCTGACAGACATACATACAGACAGACAGACAAGGATTGCAGTACTGCCTGGTTTTTCTTTCTTTCTTATACATTTTAAAAATTTTTATTTATTTATATATGTATTTATTAGATATAAGTACACTGTAGTTGTCTTCAGACACTCCAGAATAGGGTGTCATATTCTGGAGAATCTAAATCCCTCTTATGGTCTGCATATGATGTACATAAACACAGCCTCACATATACTTCTAAAAATTTAAAGGTGTGTGGGGCCACTGAAAGGGCTCAGCAATTAACAGCATTGTCTCCTCTTCCAGAGAACCTGGGATCAACTACCTGCAACTATATGGTGTCCCATCTCCACTCCCAGGGGATCAGACAGACGGACAGACAGACAAGGATAAGGATGGCAGGCCTGCCTGGTCATTCTTTCTTTCTTATCCTTTTTAAAAAATGATTATTTATTTATGTATTTATTAGATATAAATACACTGTAGCTGTCTTCAGACACTCCAGAAAGGGTGTCAGATTCTGGAGAATCTAAATCCCTCTTATAGTCTGCATATGATGTACATAAACACAGCCTAACATATACTAGTAAAAATTTAACGATGAGTGGGGCCGCTGAAAGGGCTCAACAATTAACAGCATTCTCTCCTCTTCCAGAGAACCTGGGATCAACTACCAGCACCTATATGGTGGCCCATCTCCAGTTCCAGGGGATCAGAACGACAGACAGACAGACAGACAGACAGAGATAAGGATGGCAGGCCTCCTGGTCTTTCTTTCTTTCTTATCCGGTTTAAATAATGTTTATTTATTTATTTATTTATTTATTTATTTATTTATTTATTTATTTATTAGATATAAGTACACTGTTGCTGTCTTCAGACACTCCAGAAGAGGGTGTCAGGTTCAGATGAATCTAAATCCCTCTTCTGGTCTGCATATGATGTACATAAACACAGCCTCAAGACACTTCAAAAATTTAAAGATGGGTAGGGCCACAAATAAGGGTCAACAATTAACAGCATTGTCTCCTCTTCCAGAGAACCTGGTATCAACTACCAGCAACTATATGGTAGCCCATCTCCAGTTCAAGGGTATCAGACAGACAGACAGAAAGACAGACAGAGATGAGGATGGCAGGCCTGCCTGGTCTTACTTTCTTTCTTATCCTTTTTAAAAAATGTTTATTTATTTATTTATTTATTTATTTATTTATTTATTTATTTATGTATTTATTAGATATAAGTACACTGTAGCTGTCTTCAGACACTCCAGTAGAGGGTGTCAGATTCTGGAGAATCTAAATCCTCTTATAATCTGAATATGATGTACATAAACACAGCCTCACATATACTTCTAAATATTTAAAGAAGTGTGGGGCCACTGAAAGGGCTCAACAATTAACAGCATTGTCTCCTCTTCCAGAGAACCTGGGATCAACTACCAGCAACTATATGGTGGCCCATCTCCAGTTCCAGGGGATCATACAGACAGACAGACAGACAGACAGAGATAAGGATGGCAGGCCGGCCTGGTCTTACTTTCTTTCTTACCCTTTTTAAAAAATGTTTATTTATTTATTTATTTATTTATTTATTTATTTATTTATTTATTATATATAAGTACACTGTAGCTGTCTTCAGACACTCCAGTAAAGGGTGTCAGATTCTGGAGAATCTAAATCCTCTTATAATCTGAATATGATGTACATAAAAGGCCTCACATATACTTCTAAATATTTAAAGAAGTGTGGGGCCACTGAAAGGGCTCAACAATTAACAGCATTGTCTCCTCTTCCAGAGAACCTTGGATCAACTACCAGCAACTATATGGTGGCCGATCTCCAGTTCCCGGGGATCAGATAGACAGATAGACAGACAGACAGAGATATGGATGGCAGGCCTGCCTTTTCTTTCTTTCTTTCTTATCCTTTTTAAAAAATGTTTATTTATTTATTTATTTATTTATCTATTTATTTATTAGATATAAGTACACTGTAGCTGTCTTCAGACACTCCAGAAGAGGGTGTCAGATTCTGGAGAATCTAAATCCCTCTTATGGTCTGCATATGATGTACATAATCACAGCCTCACATATACTTCTAAATATTTAAAGATGGGTGGCGCCACTGAAAGGGCTCAAAAATTAACAGCATTGTCTCCTCTTCCAGAGAACCTGGGATCAACTACCAGCAACTATTCGTGGCCCATCTCCAGTTCCCAGGTATCAGATTGACAGACAGACATACAGACAGACAGAGATATGGATGGCAGGCCTGCCTGGTCTTTCTTTCTGTCTTTTCCTTTTTAAAAAATGTTTACTTATTTATTTATTTATTTATTTATTTATTTATTTATTTATTTATTTATTTTTATGTATTTATTAGATATAAGTACACTGTAGCTGTTTAGACCCTCCAGAAGAGGGTGTCAGATTCTGGAGAATCTAAATCCCTCTTTTGGTCTGCATATGATGTACGTAAACACAGCCTCACATATACTTCTAAAAATTTAAAGAAGGGTGGGGCCACTCTAAAAGCTGAACAATTAACAGCATTGTCTCCGCTTCCAGAGTACCTGGGAACAACTACCAGCAACTATATGGTGGCCCATCTCCAGTTCCAGGGTATCAGACAGACAGACAGACAGACAGAGATTAGGGTGGCAGGCCTGCCTGGTCTTTCTTACTTCCTTATCATTTTTAAAAAATGTTTATTTATTTATTTATTTATTTATTTATTTATTTATTTATTTATTCATTTATTTATTTATGTATTTATTAGATATAAGTACACTGTAGCTGTCTTCAGACACTCCAGAAGAGGGTGTCAGATTCTAGAGAATCTAAATCCCTCTTATGGTCTGCATATGATGTACATAAACACAGCCTCACATTTTCTTCTAAAAATTTAAAGATGGGTGGGGCCCCAGAAATGGCTCAACAATTAACAGCATTGCCTCCTCTTCCAGAGAACCTTGGATAAACTACCAGCAACTATATGGTGGCCCATCTCCAGTTCCAGGGTATCAGACAGTCAGACAGAGAGACAGAGATAAAGATGGAGGCCTGCCTGGTCTTTCTTTCTTTCTTATACATTTAAAAAAATGTTTATTTATTTATTTATTTATTTATTTATTTATTTATTTATTTATGTATTTATTAGATATAAGTACACTGTAGCTGACTTCAGACACTCTAGAAGAGGGTGTCATCTTCTGGAGAATCTAAATCCCTCTTATGGTCTGCATATGATGTACATAAACACAGCCTCACATATACTTCTAAAAATTTAAAGATAGGTGGAGCCACTGAAAGGGCTCAACAATTAACACCATTGTCTCCTCTTCCAGAGAACGTGGGATCAACTACCAGCAACTATATTGTGGCCCATCTCCAGTTCCAGGGGATCTGACAGACATACATACAGACAGACAGACAAGGATTGCAGTACTGCCTGGTTTTTCTTTCTTTCTTATACATTTTAAAAATTTTTATTTATTTATATATGTATTTATTAGATATAAGTACACTGTAGTTGTCTTCAGACACTCCAGAATAGGGTGTCATATTCTGGAGAATCTAAATCCCTCTTATGGTCTGCATATGATGTACATAAACACAGCCTCACATATACTTCTAAAAATTTAAAGGTGTGTGGGGCCACTGAAAGGGCTCAGCAATTAACAGCATTGTCTCCTCTTCCAGAGAACCTGGGATCAACTACCTGCAACTATATGGTGTCCCATCTCCACTCCCAGGGGATCAGACAGACGGACAGACAGACAAGGATAAGGATGGCAGGCCTGCCTGGTCATTCTTTCTTTCTTATCCTTTTTAAAAAATGATTATTTATTTATGTATTTATTAGATATAAATACACTGTAGCTGTCTTCAGACACTCCAGAAAGGGTGTCAGATTCTGGAGAATCTAAATCCCTCTTATAGTCTGCATATGATGTACATAAACACAGCCTAACATATACTAGTAAAAATTTAACGATGAGTGGGGCCGCTGAAAGGGCTCAACAATTAACAGCATTCTCTCCTCTTCCAGAGAACCTGGGATCAACTACCAGCACCTATATGGTGGCCCATCTCCAGTTCCAGGGGATCAGAACGACAGACAGACAGACAGACAGACAGAGATAAGGATGGCAGGCCTCCTGGTCTTTCTTTCTTTCTTATCCGGTTTAAATAATGTTTATTTATTTATTTATTTATTTATTTATTTATTTATTTATTTATTTATTAGATATAAGTACACTGTTGCTGTCTTCAGACACTCCAGAAGAGGGTGTCAGGTTCAGATGAATCTAAATCCCTCTTCTGGTCTGCATATGATGTACATAAACACAGCCTCAAGACACTTCTAAAAATTTAAAGATGGGTAGGGCCACTGACAGGGCTCAACAATTAACATCATTGTCTCCTCTTCCAGAGAACCAGGGATCAACTACCAGGAACTATATGGTAGCCCATCTCCAGTTCCAGGGGATCAGACAGACACACAGACAGAAAGACAGACAGAGATAAGGATGGGAGGCCTGCCTGGTCTTACTTTCTTTCTTATCCTTTTTAAAAAATGTTTATTTATTTATTTATTTATTTATTTATTTATTATATATAAGTACAGTGTAGCTGTCTTCAGACACTCCAGTAGAAGGTGTCAGATTCTGGAGAATCTAAACCCTCTTATAATCTGAATATGATGTACATAAACACAGCCTCATATATACTTCTAAATATTTAAAGAAGTGTGGGACCACTGAAAGGGCTCAACAATTAACAGCATTGTCTCCTCTTCCAGAGAACTTTGGATCAACTACCAGCAACTATATGGTGGCCCATCTCCAGTTCCAGGGGATCAGACAGACAGACAGACAGACAGACAGACAGAAATAAGGATGGCAGGCCTGCCTGGTCTTACTTTCTTTCTTATCCTTTTTAAAAATGTTTATTTATTTATTTATTTATTTATTTATTTATTTATTTATTTATTATATATAAGTACACTGTAGCTGTCTTCAGACACTCCAGTAGAGGGTGTCAGATTCTGGAGAATCTAAATCCTCTTATAATCTGAATATGATGTTCATAAAAAGGCCTCACATATACTTCTAAATATTTAAGGAAGTGTGGGGCCACTGAAAGGGCTCAACAATTAAGAGCATTTTCTCCTCTTCCAGAGAACCTTGGATCAACTACCAGCAACTATATGGTGGCCCATCTCCAGTTCCCGGGGATCAGATAGACAGACACACAGATAGACAGAGATATGGATGGCAGGCCTGCCTGGTCTTTCTTTCTTTCTTATCTTTTTTTAAAAAATGTTTATTTATTTATTTATTTATTTATTTATTTATTTATCTATTTATTTATTAGATATAAATACACTGTAGCTGTTCAGACACTCCAGAAGAGGATGTCAGATTCTGGAGAATCTAAATCCCTCTTATGGTCTGCATATGATGTACATAAACACAGCCTCACATATACTTCTAAAAATTAAAAGATGGGTGGGCCCACGGAAAGGTCTCAACAATTAACAGCATTGTCTCTTCTTCCAGAGAACGTGGGATCAACTACCAGCAACTATATGGTGGCCCATCTCAAGTTCCAGGGGATAAGACAGACAGACAGACAGACAGAGATAAGGATGGCAGGCCTGCCTGATTTTTCTTTCTTTCTTATACTTTTTAAAAAATGTTTATTTATTTATTTATGTATTTATTAGATATAAGTACACTGTAGCTGTCTTCAGACTCTCCAGAAGAGGGTGTCAGATTCTGGAGAATCTATATCCCTCTTATGGTCTGCATATGATGTACATAAACACAGCCTCACATATACTTCCAAAAATTTAAAGATGGGTGGGGCCACTGAGAGGGCTCAATAACTAACAGCATTTCTCCTCTTCCAGAGGACCTGGGATCAACTACCAGCAACTATATTGTGGCCCATCTCCAGTTACAGGGGATCAGACAGACATACATACAGACAGACAGACAAGGATTGCAGGCCTGCCTGGTTTTTCTTTCTTTCTTATCCTTTTAAAAAATGTTTATTTATTTATTTATGTATTTATTAGATATAAGTACACTGTAGTTGTCTTCAGACACTCCAGAAGAGGGTGTCAGATTCTGGAGAATCTAAATCCCTCTTATGGTCTTCATAATATGTACATAAACACAGCCTAACATATACTTCTAAAAATTTAAAGATAGGTGGAGCCACTGAAAGGGCTCAACAATTAACAGCATTGTCTCCTCTTCCAGAGAACCTGGGATCAACTACCAGCAACTATATGCTGGCCCATCTACAGTTCCAGGGGATCAGACACACAGAGAGACAGACAGACACTGTAGGACCCAGAATATGGCAAGAAACCCTGAGAAAGGTGGAAAATTAATAATACACTCTGTAGTACCCAGAATATGGCAAGAAACCCTCATAAAAGTAGAAAATTAAAAACTCACACTGAAGGAACCCAAATATGGCAAGAAAACCTGAAAAATGTGGAAAATGAGAATAATCACAGTGTAGGAACCAGAATTCCGAAAATACTTGAAAAATGTCGTAAATGAGAAAATTACATTTTAGGATCCAGAAATTGGGGAGAAACCCTGAGAAACCTGGAAAATTAAAAATACACTCTGTAGCACTGAGAATATGGCAAGAAACCCTCAACAAAGTAGAAAATTAAAAACTCACACTGAAGGATCCCGAATATGGCGCGAAAACATGAAAAAGGTAGAAAATGAGAATAATCACACTGTATTACCCAGAATTACAAAAACATGAAAAACATCGAAAATGAGAAAATCACACTTGTAGGACCCAAAATACGAAAAAACTTGAAAAAAGTGGAAAATGAGAAAATCACACTGCAGAAACCAGAATATGCCGAACAACCATGAAAAACCTGAAAATTAAAAATTCACACTATTGGACTCAGAATATGGTGAGAAACTATGAAAAGACTGGACAATTAAAAATTCACACTTCATTACCCAGATATGGAGAGAAATACTGAAAACCGTGGGAAAAAATTCACAATGAAGGACCTGGAATACGGCAAGAGACCCTGAAAAAACATGGAAATGAGAAAATCACACAGTATAACCCAGAATATGACGAAAAAACCTGAAAAAGATAAAATATTAAAATATCACACGGAAGGACCCAGAATATTGCGAAAAACCTGAAAAAGGAGGAAGATAAAAAACTCACACTGAAGGACACAGAATATGGCGAGAAAACCTGAAAAAAGTAGAAAATTAAAAATTCACACTGAAAGACCCCGAATATGGTTTGAAAACCTGAAAAAGGTGGAAAATGAGAATAATCACACTGTAGGACCCAGATTATGCCCAGAAACCCTGAAAACGTGTAAAATTAAAGAAACATGCTGTAGGACCCAGAATATGGCGAGAAAACCTGAAAAAAGTAGAAAATTAAAAATTCACACTGAAGGACCCCGAATATGGTGAGAAAACCTGAAAAAGGTGGAAAATGAGAATAATCACACTGTAGGACCCAGATTTTGCCCAGAAACCCTCAAAACGTGGAAAATTAAAAATACATGCTGTAGGACCCAGAATATGGCGAGAAACCCTGAAAAAAGTTCAAAATTACAAACTCACACTGTAGGACCCCAAATATAGCGAGAAACCCTGAAAAAGGTGGAAAATGAGAAAATCACATTTCAGGACCCAGAATAGGCCGAGAAAATGTGAAAAACATGAAAATTAAAAATTCACACTAACGGACCCAGAATATGGCGAGAAAAAGTTAATAAAAAAGTAGAAAATTAAAATCTCACAGTGAAGGAGCCCAAACATGGCGCGAAAACCTGAAAAAGGTGGAAAATGAGAAAATCACACTGTAGGATCCAGAATATGGTGAGAAACCCTGAAGAAAGTAGAAAAATACAAACTGACACTGAAGGACCCCAAATATGGGGAGAAAACCTGAAAAAGGTGGAAAATGAGAAAATCACACTGCAGGACCCAGAATATTTCAAGAAACACTGAAAAACGTGAAAATTAAAAATTCACACTGTCGGACACAGAATATGGCGAGAAACCATGAAAAAAAGTGGATAATTAAAATTCACACTGTATTACCCATAATATGGGGAGAAATACTGAAAAACGTGGAAAATTAAATATCCACACTGAAGGACCTGGAATAAGGCAAGAAAACCTGAAAATGTGGAAATGTGAAAATCACAGTGTAGGACCCAGAATATGAAGAAAAAACCTGAAAAACGTGGAAAATGAAAAATACATACTATAGGACACAGTTTATGGCGAGAAACCCTGAAAGAGTAGAAAATTAAAAACTCACACTGAAGGACCCCAAATATGGCAAGAAACCCTGAAAAAAGTAGAAAATTACAAACTGACACTGAAGAACCCCAATTATGGTGAGAAAACCTGAAAAAGGTGGAAAATGAGAAAATCACACTGTAGGACCCAGAATTACGAAAAAAAACTTGAAAATATCGAAAATGAGAAAATCACACTGTAGGACCCAGAATATGCCAAGAAACCCTGAAAACGTGAAAAATTAAAAATACAACGTTTAGGACCCAGAATACGGCGAGAAACCCTGAAAAAATTAGAAAATTAAAAACTCACACTGAAGGACCCGAAAAATGGCTAGAAAGGCTGAAAAAGGTGGAAAATGAGAAAATCACACTGTAGGACCCAGAATTACGAAAAAAATTGAAAAATGTGGAAAATGAGAAAATCACACTGTAGGACCCAGAATATGCCGAGAAACGCTGAAAAAAGTGAAACATTAAATATTCACACTGTCGGACCAAGAATATTACCAAAAAAAAAACCTTAAAAACGACGAAAATTAAAAATTTACACTGTGGGACCCAGAATATGGCGAGAAACACTGAAAAATGTGGAAAATTAAATTCACACTGTAGGAACAAGAATATGCCGAGAAAACCTGAAAAAGATTGAAAATGAAAAAATCACACTGTGGGACTGAGAATATGACGAAAAAAAAAACCTTAAAAACATGGAAAATTAAAAACTCCCACTGAAGAACCTAGAATATGGCAAGAAACCCTGAAAAAGGTGGAAAATGAGAAATTCACACTGTAGGACCCAGAATATGATGAGAAACACTGAAAAATGTTGAAAAATAAAAATTCACACTATAGGACCAGAATATGGAAAAAAACCTTGAAAAACGTGGAAAATTAAAAATTCACACTGCAGGACCCAGAATATGCTGAGAAAACCTGAAAAAGGTGGAAAATGAGAAAATCACACTGTAGGATGGAGAATTGGGGAAAAAAACTTGAAAAAAGTCAAAAATTGGAAAATCGCACAGTAGGAGCAAGAATATGCCAGAAACCCTGAAAACGTGGAAAATTAAAAATACACGCTGTAGGATTCAGAATATGGCAAGAAACCCTGAAAGAAGTAGAAAATTAAAAACTCACACTGAAGGACCCGGAATATGGCGAGAAAACCTGAAAAATGTGGAAAATGAGAAAAACAATCTGTAGGACATAGAAATGCGAAAAACCTTAAAAAAAGTGGAAAATGAGAAAATCACATTGTAGGACCCAGAATATGCCAAGAAACCCTGAAAAAGGAGAAAAAATAAAAATATGCTTTTTGGAGCCAGAATATTGCAAGAAACACAGTAAAAAGTAGAAAATTAAAAACTCACACTGAAAGACACCGAATATGGAAAAAACCTGAAAAAGGTGGAAAATGAGTATAATCACACTGTAGGACACAGAATAGCGAAAAAACTTGAAAAACGTGGAAAAGGAGAAAATCACACTGCAGAACCCAGAATATGCCGAGAAACCCTGAAAAACTAGAAAATTAAAAACTCACATTGAAGGACCCCGAATATGGAGAGTTAACCTGAAAAAGGTGGAAAATGAGAAAATCACACTGTAGGACCCAGAATTACAAAAAAACTTGAAAAACGTGGAAAAGGAGAAAATCACACTGCAAGACCCAGAATATGCCGAGAAACACTGAAAAATGTGAAAATAAAAAATTCACACTGTCAGACACAGAATATGGCAAGAAACCATGAAAGAAGTGGAAAATGAGAAAATCACACTGTATTGCCCAGAATATGGCGAGAAATACTGAAAAACGTGGAAAATTAAAAATTCAGACTGAAGGACCTGGAATATGGCAAGAAAACCTGAAAAACGAGGAAATGGGAAAATCACACTGTACGAGCCAGAATATGCAGAGAAACCTTGAAAAACGTGGAAAATTAAAAATACACTCTGTAGGACCCAGAATATGGCGAGAAACCCTGAAGAATGTAGAAAATTAAAAACTCACATTGAAGGACCCCGAATATGGCGAGAAAACCTGAAAAAGGTGGAAAATGAGAAAAGCACACCGTAGGACCCATAATATTACAAAAAACTTGAAAGAAGTGGAAAATTAAAAATTCACAGTGAAGGACCCAGAATATGGCGAGAAAACCTGAAAAACGAGGAAAATTCAAAATTCACACTGTAGGACCCAGAATATGGCTAGAAAACCTGAAAAAGTTGGAAAATGAGAATAATCACACTGTAGTCCCAAGATATGCGAAAAAACTTGAAAAATTTCAAAATTGAGAAAATCACACTGTAGGACCCAGAATATGCTGAGAAACACTGAAAAACGTGGAAAATTAAAATACACTCTGTAGGACCCATAATATGTCGAGAAACCATGAAAAATTAGAAATGTAAAAACTCACACTGAGGGACCCCAAATATGGCAAGAAAACATGAAAAAGGTGAAAAAAGAGAAAATCACACTGTAGGACCCAGAAATATGAAAAAACTTGAAAAATGTGGAAAATGAGAAAATCACACTGCAGAAACCAGAATATGCCGAACAACCATGAAAAACCTGAAAATTAAAAATTCACACAGTCGGACACAGAATATGGTGAGAAACCATGAAAAAAGTGGACAATTAAAAATTCACACTTTATTACCCAGATATGGCGAGAAATACTGAAAACCGTGGAAAAAAATTCACACTGAAGGACCTGGAATACGGCAAGTGACCCTGAAAAACATGGAAATGAGAAAATCACACAGTAGGACCCAGCATATGGCGAGAAAACCTGAAAAAAGTAGAAAATTAAAAATTCACACTGAAGGACCCCGAATATTGCAAGAAAACCTGAAAAGGGTGGAAAATGAGAATAATCAATCTGTAGAACCCAGCTTATGCCTAGAAACCCTGAAAACGTGGAAAATTAAAAATACATGCTGTAGGACCCAGAATATGGCGTGTAACCCTGAAAAAAGTTGAAAATAACAAACTCACAATGTAGGACCCCAAATATGGCGAGAAACACTGCAAAAGGTGGAAAATGAGAAAATCACACTGCAGGATCCAGAATATGCCGAGAAAATGTGAAAAACGTGAAAATTAATAATTCACACTCACGGACCCAGAATATGGCGAGAAACACTTAATAAAAAAGTAGGAAATTAAAAACTCACAGTGAAGGAGCCCAAACATGACCAGAAAAACCTGAAAAAGGTGGAAAATGAGAAAATCACACTGTAGGATCCAGAATATGGCGAGAAATCCTGAAAAAAGTAGAAAAATAAAAACTCACACTGAAGGACCCCAAATATGGCAAGAAAATTCGAAAAAGGTGGAAAATGAGAAAATCACACAGTAGGACCCAGAATTACAAAAAAACTTGAAAAAAGTGGAAAATGAGAAAATCACACTGCAGGACCAAGAATATTTAGAGAAATCCTGAAAAACGTGAAAATTAAAAATTCACACTCCAGGACCTAGAATATGCCGAGAAATCCTGAAAAACGTGAAAATTAAAAATTCACATTATCGGACCCAGAATATGGTTAGAAACCCTGAAAAACGGGAAAATTAAAAATTCAACTGAAGGACCCGGAATATGGCGAGAAACCCTGAAAAAAGTAGAAAACTAAAAATTCACACTGAAGTACCCGGAATATGGCGAGAAAACCTGAAAAGGTGGAAAATGAGAATAATCACAGTGTAGGACCCAGAATTGCACAAAAAAAACTTGAAAAACATCGTAATGAGAAAATCACACTGTAGGACCCAGAATATGGCAAGAAACCCTGAGAAACGTGGAAAATTAATAATACACTCTGTAGTATCCAGAATATGGCAAGAAACCCTCAAAAAAGTAGAAAATTAAAAACTCACACTGAAGAACCCCAAATATGGCAAGAAAACCTGAAAAATGTGAAAATGAGAATAATCACAGATTAGGACCCAGAATTGCGAAAATACTTGAAATGTCGTAAATGAGAAAATCACATTTTAGGACCCAGAATATGGCGAGAAACCCTGAGAAACGTAGAAAATTAAAAATACACTCTGTAGCACCGAGAATATGGCAAGAAACCCTCAACAAAGTAGAAAATTAAAAACTCACAATGAAGGACCCCGAATATGGCGAGAAAACCTGAAAGAGGTGGAAAATGAGAATAATCACACTGTAGGACCCAGAATAGCGAAAAAAACATGAAAATCATTGAAAATGAGAAAATCACACTGTAGGACCCAGAATGTGGCGAGAAACCCTGAGAAACGTGGAAAATTAAAAATACACTCTGTAGCACCCAGAATATGGCAAGAAACGCTCAAAAAAGTAGAAAATTAAAAACTCACACTGAAGGACCCTGAATATGCCGAGAAAACATGAAAAAGGTAGAAAATGAGAATATTCACACTATATTACCCAGAATTACAAAAACATGAAAAACATCGAAAATGAGAAAATCACACTGTAGGACCCAGAATATGCCCAGAAACCATGAAAAACGTGGAAAATTAAAAATACACGCTCTAGGACCCAGAATATGGCGAGAAACTTTGAAAAAGAAAATTAAAAATTCACACTGAGGTATCACGAATATGGTGAGAAAACCTGAAAAAGGTGAAAATGAGAATAATCACACTGTAGGACCCAGAATTGCGAAAAAACTTGAAAAACGTCGAAAATGAGAAAATCACACTGTAGGACCCACAATATGACGAAAAAAAACCTGAAAAACGTGGAAAATTAAAAATACACGCTGTAGGACACAGAATATGTCAAGAAACCCTGAAAAATTAGAAAATTAAAACCTCACACTGAAGGACCCTAAATATGGCGAGAGAACCTAAAAAATGTAGAAAATTAAAAATTCACACTAAAGAACCCGGAATATGGCAATAAAACCTGAAAAAAGAGGAAAATTAAAATTCACACTGAAGGACCCAGAATATGGCAAGAAACCCTGAAAAATTAGAAAATTAAAAACTCACACTGAAGGACCCTAAATATGGCGAGAGAACATAAAAAAAGTAGAAAATTAAAAATTCACACTAAAGGACCCGGAATATGGCAATAAAACCTGAAAAAAGAGGAAAATTAAAAATTCACACTGAAGGACCTGGAATATGTGAAGAAAACCTGAAAAACGTGGAAATGAAAAAATCACACTGTAGGAACCAGAATATGACGGAAAAACCTGAAAAACGTGGAAAATTAAAAATTTACACTGAAGTACCCGGCATATGGCGAGAAAAACTGAAAAATGAGGAAAATTCAAAAACACACTGTAGGATCCAAAATATAGGCGAGAAAACCTGAAAAAGGTGGAAAGTGAGAATTATCACAATGTAGGACCCAGACTTGGAAAAAAAAAAGTGAAAAACGTCGAAAATGAGAAAATCACACTGTAGGACCCAGAGTATGCCGAGAAACCCTGAAAAACCAGGAAAATTAAAAATACACGTTGGAGGACACAGAATATGTAGAGAAACACTGAAAAATTAGAAAAGTAAAAAATCACATTGAAGGACCCTAAATATGGCGAGAAAACCTTAAAAAGTTGTAAAATGAGAAAATCACACTGTAGGACGCAGAATTACGAAAAAACTCGAAAAAAGTGGAAAATGAGAAAATCACACTGCAAGACCCAGAATATGCCAGAAACCCTGAAAAATGTAAAAATTGAAAATTCACCCAGAATATGGCGAGAAATACTGAAAAACGTGGAAAATTAAAATATTCACACTGAAGGACCCGGAATATGGCTAGGAAACCTGAAAAATGAGAAGGATTCAAAACTCACACTGTAGGAACCAGAATATGGCGAGAAAACCTGAAATAGGTGGAAAAATAGAAAATCACAATGTAGGACCCAGAATATGAAGTAAAAAACTTGAAAAGCGTGGAAAATTAAAAATACACGATGTAGGACACAGAATATGTCGAGAAACCCTGAAAAATAAGAAAATTAAAACCTCACACTGAAGGACCAAAAAAAATGGCGAGAGAACCTGAAAAAAGTAGAAAATTAAAAATTCACACTGAAGGACCCAGAATTGCGAAAAAAACTTGAAAAAAGTGGAAAATGAGAAAATCACACTGTAGGACCCAGAATATGCCAAGAAACCCTGAAAACGTGGAAAATTAAAAATACATGCTGTAGGACGCAGAATACAGAGAGAAACCCTGAAAAAACTAGAAAATTACAAATTCACACTGAAGGACACCAAATATGGCTAGAAAACCTGAAAAAGTTGGAAAATGAGAAAATCCCACTGCAGAACCCAGAATATGCAGAGAAACTCTGAAAAACGTGAAAATTAAAAATTCACACTGTCGGACAAAGAATATGGCGAGAAATAATGAAAAACGTGGAAAATTAAAAATTCACACTGAATGACCTGGAATATGTCAAGAAAACCTGAAAAACGTGGAAATGAGAAATTCACACTGTAGGAACCTGAATATGATGGAAAAACCTGAAAATGGTGGAAAATGAGAATAATCACACTGTAGGACCCAGATTTGAAAAAAAAAATTGAAAAACGTCGAAAATGTGAATATAATACTCTAGGACCCAGAATATGCCGAGATACCCTGAAAAACGTGGAAAATTAAAAATACACGCTGTAGGACCCAGAATATGGCGAGAAACCCTGAAATATCAGAAAAGTAAAAAATCACACTGAAGGACCCCAAATATGGCGAGAAAACCTGAAAAAGGTTGAAATTGAGAAAATCACACTGTAGGACCCAGAATTACGAAAAAACTTGAAAAACGTGGAAAATGAGAAAATCACACTACAGGA
>NW_028227578.1:75990-123363 GCF_978045245.1 Mus caroli
GGTGCTACAGAGTGTATTTTTAATTTTCTACGTTTCTCAGGGTTTCTCGCCATATTCTGGGTCCTAAAATGTGATTTTCTCATTTACGACATTTCAAGTATTTTCGCAATTCTGGGTCCTAATCTGTGATTATTCTCATTTTCCACATTTTTCAGGTTTTCTTGCCATATTTGGGGTTCTTCAGTGTGAGTTTTTAATTTTCTACTTTTTTGAGGGTTTCTTGCCATATTCTGGGTACTACAGAGTGTATTATTAATTTTCCACGTTTCTCAGGGTTTCTTGCCATATTCTGGGTCCTACAGTGTGATTTTCTCATTACGATGTTTTTCAAGTTTTTTTTTGTGCAATTCTGGGTCCTACACTGTGATTATTCTCATTTTCCACCTTTTCAGGTTTTCTCGCCATATTCCGGGTACTTCAGTGTGAATTTTTAGTTTTCTACTTTTTTCAGGGTTTCTCGCCATATTCCGGGTCCTTCAGTTGAATTTTTAATTTTCCCGTTTTTCAGGGTTTCTAACCATATTCTGGGTCCGATAATGTGAATTTTTAATTTTCACGTTTTTCAGGATTTCTCGGCATATTCTAGGTCCTGGAGTGTGAATTTTTAATTTTCACGTTTTTCAGGATTTCTCTAAATATTCTTGGTCCTGCAGTGTGATTTTCTCATTTTCCACTTTTTTCAAGTTTTTTTGTAATTCTGGGTCCTACTGTGTGATTTTCTCATTTTCCACCTTTTTCGAATTTTCTTGCCATATTTGGGGTCCTTCAGTGTGAGTTTTTATTTTTCTACTTTTTTCAGGATTTCTCGCCATATTCTGGATCCTACAGTGTGATTTTCTCATTTTCCACCTTTTTCAGGTTTTTCTGGTCATGTTTGGGCTCCTTCACTGTGAGTTTTTAATTTCCTACTTTTTTATTAAGTGTTTCTCGCCATATTCTGGGTCCGTGAGTGTGAATTATTAATTTTCACGTTTTTCACATTTTCTCGGCATATTCTGGATCCTGCAGTGTGATTTTCTCATTTTCCACCTTTTGCAGGGTTTCTCGCCATATTTGGGGTCCTACATTGTGAGTTTGTTATTTTCAACTTTTTTCAGGGTTACACGCCATATTCTGGGTCCTACAGCATGTATTTTTAATTTTCCACGTTTTCAGGGTTTCTAGGCATAAGCTGGGTTCTACAGATTGATTATTCTCATTTTCCACCCTTTTCAGGTTTTCTTGCAATATTCGGGGTCCTTCAGTGTGAATTTTTAATTTTCTACTTTTTTCAGGTTTTCTCGCCATATGCTGGGTCCTACTGTGTGATTTTCTCATTTCCATGTTTTTCAGGGTCTCTTGCCGTATTCCAGGTCCTTCAGTGTGAATTTTTTTCCACGGTTTTCAGTATTTCTCGCCATATCTGGGTAATAAAGTGTGAATTTTTAATTGTCCACTTTTTTCATGGTTTCTCACCATATTCTGTGTCCGACTGTGTGAATTTTTAATTTTCAGGTTTTTCATGGTTGTTCGGCATATTCTGGTTTCTGCAGTGTGATTTTCTCATTTTCCACATTTTTCAAGTTTTTTCATATTTCTGGGTCCTACAGTGTGATTTTCTCTTTTTTCACCTTTTTCATGTTTTCTTGCCATATTTGGGGTCCCTCAGTGTGAGTTTTTACATTTCTAATTTTTCATGGTTTCTCGACATATTATGGGTCCTACAGCGTGTATTTTTAATTTTCCACGTTTTTCAGTGTTTCTCAGCATATTCTGGGTCCTACAGTGTGATTTTCTCAATTTTGAAATTTTTCAAGTTTTTTTCGCATATCTTGGGACTACAGTGTGATTATTTTCATTTTCCAACTTTTTCAGGTTTTCTAGCCATATTCTGGGTCCTACAGTGTGAATTTTGAATTTTCCTCGTTTTTCAGGTTTTCTCGCCATATTCTGGGTCCTTCACTGTGAATTTTTAATTTTCCACTTCTTTCAAGTTTTTTGTAATATTATGGGTCCTACGGTGTGCTTTTCTCATTTTCCACCTTTTTCAGGTTTTCTCGCCATATTCGGGGTCCTTCAATGTGAGTTTTTAATTTTCTACATTCTTCAGGGTTTCTCGCCATATTCTGGGTCCTACAGAGTGTATTTTTAATTTTCCACGTTTTTCAAGGTTTCTCTGCATATTCTGGCTCGTACAGTGTGATTTTCCCATTTCCTCGTTTTTCAGGTTTTCTTGCCATATTCCAGGTCCTTCAGTCTGAATTTTTAATTTTCCACGTTTTTCAGTATTTCTCGCCATATTCTGGGCAATACAGTGTGATTTTCTCATTTTCCACTTCTTTCATGGTTTCTTGCCATATTCTGTGTCTGACAGTGTGAATTTTTTATTTTCACATTTTTCAGTGTTTCTCGGCATATTCTGGGTCTTGCAGTGTGATTTTCTCCTTTTCCACGTTTTTCAAGTTTTTTTGTAATTCTGGGTCCTACAGTGTGATTTTCTCATTTTCCACCTTTTTCAGGTTAACTCTCCATATTCGGGGTCCTTCAATGTGAGTTTTTAATTTTCTAGTTTTTCAGGGTTTCTCGGCATATTCTGGGTTCTGCAGTGTGATTTTCTCCTTTTCCACGTTTTTCAAGTTTTTTCGCTATTCTGTGTCCTACAGTGTGATTATACTCATTTTCCACCTTTTTCAGGTTTTTTCCATATTCGGTGTCTTTCAGTGTGAGTTTTTAATTTTCTACTTTTTACTGTGTTTCTTGCAATATTCTGGCTCCAAAAAGCATATTTTTATTTTTCTCCTTTTTCAGGGTTTCTTGGCATATTCTGGGTCCTACAATGTGATTTTCTCATTTTCCACTTTTTTTAAGGTTTTTCGCATTTCTATGTCCTACAGATTGTTTTTCTCATTTTCCACATTTTTCAGGTTTTCTCGCCATATTCCGGGTCCTTCAGTGTGAGTTTTTAATTTTCTACTTCTTTCAGGGTTTCTTGCCATATTCTGAATCCTACAGCGTGTATTTTTAATTTTCCACGTTTTCAGGGTTTCTGGCATATTCTTGCTCCTACTGTGCGATTTTCCAATTTTTGACTTTTTTCAAGTTTTTTTCCCCAATTCTCCATCCTACAGTGTGATTTTCTCATTTTCCACCTTTTTCAGGTTTTCTCAGCATATTCTGGGTCCTGCAGTGTGAATTTTTAATTTTCCACGTTTTTCAAGGTTTTTTTTCCATATTCTGGTCCTATAGTGTGAATTTTTATTTTTCAACATTTTTCAGTGTTTCTCATCATATTCTGGGTCCTACAGTGTGAATTTCTCATTTTCCACCTTTTTCAGGGTTTCTTGCCATATTCTAGGTTCTTCAGTGGGAGTTTTTAATTTTCCATGTTTTTAAGGTTTTTTTTTCGTCATATTCTCAGTCCCACAGTGTGATTTTTTCATTTTCAAACTTTTTCAGGTTTTCTCGGCATATTCTTGTTCCTACAGTGTGAATTTAATTTTCCACATTTTTCAGTGTTTCTCGCCATATTCTGGGTCCCACAGTGTAAATTTTTAATTTTCGTCGTTTTTAAGGTTTTTTTTTTGGTAATATTCTTGGTCCGACAGTGTGAATATTTAATGTTTCACTTTTTTCAGCGTTTCTCGGCATATTCTGGGTCCTACAGTGTGATTTTCTCATTTTCCACATTTTTCAATTTTTTTCGTAATTCTGGGTCCTACAGTGTGATTTTCTCATTTTCCACCTTTTTCAGCCTTTCTAGCCATTTTTCGGGTCCTTCAGTGTGAGTTTTTAATTTTCTAATTTTTTCAGGGTTTCTCGCCGTATTCTGGGTCCTAAACGTTGTATTTTTAATTTTTCACGTTTTCAGGGTTTCTTGGCATATTCTGGGTCCTACAGTGTGATTTTCTCATTTTCGATATTTTCAAGTTTTTTTCGTAATTCTGGGTCCTACAGTGTGATTTTCTCATTTTCCACCTTTTTCAGGTTTTCTCACCATAATTGGGGTTCTTCAGTGTCAGTTTGTAATTTTCTACTTTTTTCAGGGTTTCTTGCCATATTTGGGGTCCTTCAGTGTGAGTTTTTAATTTTCTACTCTTTCAGGGTTTCTCGCCATAAACTGTGTCCTATAGTATGTATTTTTCATTTTCCACGTTTTTCAGGTTTTTTCTTCATATTCTGGGTCCTACACTGTGATTTTCACATTTCCACATTTTCAGGTTTTCTTGCCTTATTCCAGGTCCTTCAGTGTGGATATTTAATTTTCCACGTTTTTCAGTATTTCTCCCCATATTATGGGTAATACAGTGTGAATTTTAATTATCCACTTTTTTTCATGGTTTCTCGCCATATTCTGTGTCCGACAGTGTGAATTTTTAATTTTCACGTTTTTCAGTGTTTCTTGAAATATTCTGGGTCCTGCAGTGTGATTTTCTCATTTTCCACCTTTTTCAGGTTTTCTCCCCATATTTGGGGTCCTTCAGTGTCAGTTTGTATTTTTCTACTTTCTTCAGGGTTTCTCACCATATTCTGGATCCTACAGTGTGATTTTCTCATTTTCCACCTTTTTCAGGTTTTCGCGCCATGTTTGGGCTCCTTCACTGTGAGATTTTAATTTTCTACTTTTTTATTAACTTTTTCTCGCCATATTCTGGGTCCGTTAGTGTGAATTTTTAATTTTCATGTTTTTCACATTTTCTCGGCCTATTCTGGGTCCTGAAATGTGATTTTCTCATTTTCCACCTTTTTCAGGGTTTCTCGCTATATTTGGGGTCCTACAGTGTGAGTTTGTAATTTTGAACTTTTTTCAGGGTTTCTTGCCATATTCTGGGTCCTACAGCATGTATTTTTAATTTTCCACGTTTTGAGGGTTTCTGGGCAAAATCTGGGTCCTACAGTGTGATTATTCTCATTTTCCACCTTTTTCAGGTTTTCTCACCATATTCGGGGGCCTTCAGTGTGAATTTTTAATTTTCTACTTTTTTCAGGTTTTCTCGCCATATTCTGGGTCCTACAGCATGTTTTTTTAATTTTACACGTTTTCAGGGTTTCTGGGCATAATCTGGGTCCTACAGTGTGATTATTCTCATTTTCCACCTTTTTCAGGTTTTCAAACTATATTCGGGGTCTTTCAGTGTGAATTTTTAATTTTCTACTTTTTTCAGGTTTTCTCGCCATATTCTGTGTCCTTCAGTGTTAGTTTTTTATCTTCCTCGTTTTTCAGGTTTTTCGCCATATTCCGGGTCCTTCCGTGTGATATTTTAATATTTTACCTTTTTCAGGTTTTTTCGTCATATTCTGGGTCCTACTGTGTGATTTTCTCATTTCCATGTATTTCAGGGTCTCTTGCCGTATTCCAGGTCCTTCATTGTGAATTTTTTCCCACGGTTTTCAGTATTTCTCTCCATATCTGGGTAATGAAGTGTGAATTTTTAATTGTCCAGTCTTTTCATAGTTTCTCACCATATTCTGTGTCCAATAGTGTGAATTTTTAATTTTCAGATTTTTCATGGTTGTTCGGCATATTCTGGTTTCTGCAGTGTGATTTTCTCATTTTCCACTTTTTTCAAGTTTTTTCGTATTTTGGGTCCTACAAGTGTGATTTTCTCATTTTCGATGTTTTTCATGTTTTTGTAATTCTGGGTAATACAGTGTGATTATTCTCATTTTCTACCTTTTTCATGTTTTCGCGCCATATTCGGGATCCTTCAGTGTGAGTTTTTAATTTTCTACTTTGTTGAGGGTTTCTTGCCATATTCTCAGTGCTACAGAGTGTATTTTTAATTTTCCAGGTTTCTCAGGGTTTCTCCCCAATTTCTGGATCCTAAAATGTAATTTTCTCATTTACGACGTTTTTCAAGTATTTTCGGAATTCTGGTTCCTACACTGTGATTATTCTCATTTTCCACATTTTTCAGGTTTTCTTGCCATATTTGGGTTCCTTCAGTGTGAGTTTTTAATTTTCTACTTTTATGAGGGTTTCTTGCCATATTCTGGGTACTACAGAGTGTATTATTAATTTTCCACCTTTCTCAGGGTTTCTTGCCATATTCTGGGTCCTACAGTGTCTGTCTGTCTCTCTGTGTGTCTGATCCCCTGGAACTGTAGATGGGCCAGCATATAGTTGCTGGTAGTTGATCCCAGGTTCTCTGGAAGAGGAGACAATGCTGTTAATTGTTGAGCCCTTTCAGTGGCTCCACCTATCTTTAAATTTTTAGAAGTATATGTTAGGCTGTGTTTATGTACATATTATGAAGACCATAAGAGGGATTTAGATTCTCCAGAATCTGACACCCTCTTCTGGAGTGTCTGAAGACAACTACAGTGTACTTATATCTAATAAATACATAAATAAATAAATAAACATTTTTTAAAAGGATAAGAAAGAAAGAAAAACCAGGCAGGCCTGCAATCCTTGTCTGTCTGTCTGTATGTATGTCTGTCTGATCCCCTGTAACTGGAGATGGGCCACAATATAGTTGCTGGTAGTTGATCCCAGGTCCTCTGGAAGAGGAGAAATGCTGTTAGTTATTGAGCCCTCTCAGTGGCCCCACCCATCTTTAAATTTTTAGAAGTATATGTGAGGCTGTGTTTATGTACATCATATGCAGACCATAAGAGGGATATAGATTCTCCAGAATCTGACACCCTCTTCTGGAGAGTCTGAAGACAGCTACAGTGTACTTATATCTAATAAATACATAAATAAATAAATAAATAAACATTTTTTAAAAAGTATAAGAAAGAAAGAAAAATCAGGCAGGCCTGCCATCCTTATCTCTGTCTGTCTGTCTGTCTTTCTTATCCCCTGGAACTTGAGATGGGCCACCATATAGTTGCTGGTAGTTGATCCCACGTTCTCTGGAAGAAGAGACAATGCTGTTAATTGTTGAGACCTTTCCGTGGGCCCACCCATCTTTTAATTTTTAGAAGTATATGTGAGGCTCTGTTTATGTACATCATATGCAGACCATAAGAGGGATTTAGATTCTCCAGAATCTGACACCCTCTTCTGGAGTGTCTGAAGACAGCTACAGTGTACTTATATCTAAGAAATGCATAAATAAATAAATAAATAAATAAATAAATAAATAAATATTTTTTAAAAAGGATAAGAAAGAAAGAAAGACAGGGCAGGCCTGCCATCCTTAGCACTGTCTGTATGTCTTTCTGTTTGATCCCCTGGAACTGGAGATGGGCCACCATATAGTTGCTGGTAGTTGATCCCAGGTACTCTGGAAGAGGAGACAATGCTGTTAATTGTTGAGCTTTTAGAGTGGGCCCACCCTTCTTTAAATTTTTAGAAGTATATGTGAGGCTGTGTTTATGTACATCATATGCAGACCATAAGAGGGATTTAGATTCTCCAGAATCTGACATCCTCTTCTGGAGTGTCTGAACAGCTACAGTGTATTTATATCTAATAAATAAATAGATAAATAAATAAATAAATAAATAAATAAATAAACATTTTTTAAAAAAAGATAAGAAAGAAAGAAAGACCAGGCAGGCCTGCCATCCATATCTCTGTCTATCTGTGTGTCTGTCTATCTGATCCCCGGGAACTGGAGATGGGCCACCATATAGTTGCTGGTAGTTGATCCAAGGTTCTCTGGAAGAGGAGAAAATGCTCTTAATTGTTGAGCCCTTTCAGTGGCCCCACACTTCCTTCAATATTTAGAAGTATATGTGAGGCCTTTTTATGAACATCATATTCAGATTATAAGAGGATTTAGATTCTCCAGAATCTGACACCCTCTACTGGAGTGTCTGAAGACAGCTACAGTGTACTTATATATAATAAATACATAAATAAATAAATAAATAAATAAATAAATAAATAAATAAACATTTTTAAAAAGGATAAGAAAGAAAGTAAGACCAGGCAGGCCTGCCATCCTTATTTCTGTCTGTCTGTCTGTCTGTCTGTCTGATCCCCTGGGACTGGAGATGGGCCACCATATAGTTGCTGGTAGTTGATCCAAAGTTCTCTGGAAGAGGAGACAATGCTGTTAATTGTTGAGCCCTTTCAGTGGTCCCACACTTCTTTAAATATTTAGAAGTATATATGAGGCTGTGTTTATGTACATCATATTCAGATTATAAGAGGGGTTAGATTCTCCAGAATCTGACACCCTCTACTGGAGTGTCTGAAGACAGCTACACTGTACTTATATATAATAAATAAATAAATAAATAAATAAATAAATAAACATTTTTTAAAAAGGATAAGAAAGAAAGTAAGACCACGCAGGCCTCCCATCCTTATCTCTGTCTGTCTTTCTGTCTGTGTGTCTGTCTGATCCCCTGGAACTGGAGATGGGCTACCATATAGTTCCTGGTAGTTGATCCCGGGTTCTCTGGAAGAGGAGACAATGATGTTAATTGTTGAGCCCTATCAGTGGCCCTACCCATCTTTAAATTTTTAGAAGTGTCTTGAGGCTGTGTTTATGTACATCATATGCAGACCAGAAGAGGGATTTAGATTCATCTGAACCTGACACCCTCTTCTGGAGTGTCTGAAGACAGCAACAGTGTACTTATATATAATAAATAAATAAATAAATAAATAAATAAATAAATAAATAAACATTATTTAAACTGGATAAGAAAGAAAGAAAGACCAGGAGGCCTGCCATCCTTATCTCTGTCTGTCTGTCTGTCTGTCTGTCGTTCTGATCCCCTGGAACTGGAGATGGGCCACCATATAGGTGCTGGTAGTTGATCCCAGGTTCTCTGGAAGAGATGACAATGCTGTTAATTGTTGAGCCCTTTCAGCGGCCCCACTCATCGTTAAATTTTTACTAGTATATGTTAGGCTGTGTTTATGTACATCATATGCAGACTATAAGAGGGATTTAGATTCTCCAGAATCTGACCCCCTTTCTGGAGTGTCTGAAGACAGCTACAGTGTATTTATATCTAATAAATACATAAATAAATAATCATTTTTTAAAAAGGATAAGAAAGAAAGAATGACCAGGCAGGCCTGCCATCCTTATCCTTGTCTGTCTGTCCGTCTGTCTGATCCCCTGGGAGTGGAGATGGGACACCATATAGTTGCAGGTAGTTGATCCCAGGTTCTCTGGAAGAGGAGACAATGCTGTTAATTGCTGAGCCCTTTCAGTGGCCCCACACACCTTTAAATTTTTAGAAGTATATGTGAGGCTGTGTTTATGTACATCATATGCAGACCATAAGAGGGATTTAGATTCTCCAGAATATGACACCCTATTCTGGAGTGTCTGAAGACAACTACAGTGTACTTATATCTAATAAATACATATATAAATAAATAAAAATTTTTAAAATGTATAAGAAAGAAAGAAAAACCAGGCAGTACTGCAATCCTTGTCTGTCTGTCTGTATGTATGTCTGTCAGATCCCCTGGAACTGGAGATGGGCCACAATATAGTTGATGGTAGTTGATCCCACGTTCTCTGGAAGAGGAGACAATGGTGTTAATTGTTGAGCCCTTTCAGTGGCTCCACCTATCTTTAAATTTTTAGAAGTATATGTGAGGCTGTGTTTATGTACATCATATGCAGACCATAAGAGGGATTTAGATTCTCCAGAAGATGACACCCTCTTCTAGAGTGTCTGAAGTCAGCTACAGTGTACTTATATCTAATAAATACATAAATAAATAAATAAATAAATAAATAAATAAATAAATAAATAAACATTTTTTTAAATGTATAAGAAAGAAAGAAAGACCAGGCAGGCCTCCATCTTTATCTCTGTCTCTCTGTCTGACTGTCTGTCTATCTGATCCCCGGGAACTGGAGATGGGCCACCATATAGTTGCTGGTAGTTTATCCAAGGTTCTCTGGAAGAGGAGGCAATGCTGTTAATTGTTGAGCCATTTCTGGGGCCCCACCCATCTGTAAATTTTTAGAAGAAAATGTGAGGCTGTGTTTATGTACATCATATGCAGACCATAAGAGGGATTTAGATTCTCTAGAATCTGACACCCTCTTCTGGAGTGTCTGAAGACAGCTACAGTGTACTTATATCTAATAAATACATAAATAAATAAATGAATAAATAAATAAATAAATAAATAAATAAACATTTTTTAAAAAGGATAAGGAAGTAAGAAAGACCAGGCAGGCCTGCCACCCTAATCTCTGTCTGTCTGTCTGTCTGTCTGATACCCTGGAACTGGAGATGGGCCACCATATAGTTGCTGGTAGTTGTTCCCAGGTACTCTGGAAGAGGAGACAATGCTGTTAATTGTTCAGCTTTTAGAGTGGCCCCACCCTTCTTTAAATTTTTAGAAGTATATGTGAGGCTGTGTTTACGTACATCATATGCAGACCAAAAGAGGGATTTAGATTCTCCAGAATCTGACACCCTCTTCTGGAGGGTCTGAACAGCTACAGTGTACTTATATCTAATAAATACATAAAAATAAATAAATAAATAAATAAATAAATAAATAAATAAATAAATAAACATTTTTTAAAAAGGAAAAGACAGAAAGAAAGACCAGGCAGGCCTGCCATCCATATCTCTGTCTGTCTGTATGTCTGTCTGTCAATCTGATACCTGGGAACTGGAGATGGGCCACGAATAGTTGCTGGTAGTTGATCCCAGGTTCTCTGGAAGAGGAGACAATGCTGTTAATTTTTGAGCCCTTTCAGTGGCGCCACCCATCTTTAAATATTTAGAAGTATATGTGAGGCTGTGATTATGTACATCATATTCAGACCATAAGAGGGATTTAGATTCTCCAGAATCTGACACCCTCTTCTGGAGTGTCTGAAGACAGCTACAGTGTACTTATATCTAATAAATAAATAGATAAATAAATAAATAAATAAATAAACATTTTTTAAAAAGGATAAGAAAGAAAGAAAGAAAAGGCAGGCCTGCCATCCATATCTCTGTCTGTCTGTCTATCTGTCTATCTGATCCCCGGGAACTGGAGATCGGCCACCATATAGTTGCTGGTAGTTGATCCAAGGTTCTCTGGAAGAGGAGACAATGCTGTTAATTGTTGAGCCCTTTCAGTGGCCCCACACTTCTTTAAATATTTAGAAGTATATGTGAGGCCTTTTATGTACATCATATTCAGATTATAAGAGGATTTAGATTCTCCAGAATCCGACACCCTCTACTGGAGTGTCTGAAGACAGCTACAGTGTACTTATAATAAATAAATAAATAAATAAATAAATAAATAAATAAATAAATAAACATTTTTTAAAAAGGGTAAGAAAGAAAGTAAGACCAGGCCGGCCTGCCATCCTTATCTCTGTCTGTCTGTCTGTCTGTCTGTATGATCCCCTGGAACTGGAGATGGGCCACCATATAGTTGCTGGTAGTTGATCCCAGGTTCTCTGGAAGAGGAGACAATGCTGTTAATTGTTGAGCCCTTTCAGTGGCCCCACACTTCTTTAAATATTTAGAAGTATATGTGAGGCTGTGTTTATGTACATCATATTCAGATTATAAGAGGATTTAGATTCTCCAGAATCTGACACCCTCTACTGGAGTGTCTGAAGACAGCTACAGTGTACTTATATCTAATAAATAAATAAATAAATAAATAAATAAATAAATAAACATTTTTTAAAAAGGATAAGAAAGAAAGTAAGACCAGGCAGGCCTGCCATCCTCATCTCTGTCTGTCTTTCTGTCTGTCTGTCTGATCCCCTCGAACTGGAGATGGGCTACCATATAGTTGCTGGTAGTTGATACCAGGTTCTCTGGAAGAGGAGACAATGCTGTTAATTGTTGACCCTTATTTGTGGCCCTACCCATCTTTAAATTTTTAGAAGTGTATGTGAGGCTGTGTTTATGTACATCATATGCAGACCAGAAGAGGGATTTAGGTTCATCAGTATCTGAAACTCTCTTCTGTAGTGTCTGAAGACAGCTACAGTGTACTTATATCTAATAAATAAATAAATAAATAAATAAATAAATAAATAAATAAACATTATTTAAACCGGCTAAGAAAGAAAGAAAGACCAGGCAGGCCTGCCATCCTTATCTCTGTCTGTCTGTCTGTCTGTCTGTCTGTCGTTCTGATCCGCTGCAACTGGAGATGGGCCACCATATAGGTGCTGGTAGTTGATCCCAGGTTCTCTGGTAGAGGAGACAATGCTGTTAATTGCTGAGCCCTTTAAATGGTCCCCCCCACCTTTAAATTTTAAGAAGTAAATGTGAGGCTGTGTTTATGTACAGCATATGCAGACCATAAGAGGGATTTAGATTCTCCAGAATCTGACACCTTCTTCTGGAGTGTCTGAAGACGGCTACAGTGTACCTATATCTAATAAACATATAAATAAATAAATAAACATTTTTTTAAAAGGATAAGAAAGAAAGAAAGACCAGGCAGGCCTGCCATCCTTATCTCTGTCACTATGTCTGTCTGTCAGTCTGTCTGATCCCTTGGAACTGGAGATGGGCCACCATATAGTTGCTGTTAGTTGATCCCAGGTTCTCTGGAAGAGGAGACAATGCTGTTAATTGTTGAGCCCTTTCAGTGGCTCCACCTATCTTTAAATTTTTAGAAGTATATGTTAGGCTGTGTTTATGTACATCATATGCAGACCATAAGAGGGATTTAGATTCTCCAGAATCTGACACCCTCTTCTGGAGAGTCTGAAGACAGCTACAGTGTACTTATATCTAATAAATAAATAAATAAATAAATGAATAAATAAATAAATAAATAAATACATAAATAAATACATAAATAAATACATAAATAAGTGAATGAATAAATAAATGAATAAATAAATAAATAAACATTTTTAAAAAGGATAAGAAAGAAAGAAAAATCAGGCAGGACTGCCATCCTTATCTCTGTCTGTCTGTCTGTCTGTCTGATCCCCTGCAACTTGAGATGGGCCACCATATAGTTGCTGGTAGTTGATCCCACGTTCTCTGGAAGAGGAGACAATGGTGTTAATTGTTGAGCCCTTTCAGTGGGCCCACCCATCTTTAAATTTTTAGAAGTATATGTGAGGCTGTGTTTATGTACATCATATGCAGACCATAAGAGGGATTTAGATTCTCCAGAAGATGACACCCTCTTCTAGAGTGTCTGAAGTCAGCTACAGTGTACTTATATCTAATAAATACATAAATAAATAAATAAATAAATAAATAAATAAATAAACATTTTTTTAAAAGTATAAGAAAGAAAGAAAGACCAGGCAGGCCTCCATCCTTATCTCTGTCTCTCTGTCTCTGTCTGACTGTCTGATACCCTGGAACTGGAGATGGGCCACCATATAGTTGCTTTTAGTTTATCCAAGGTTCTCTGGAAGAGGAGGCAATGCTGTTAATTCTCGAGCCATTTCTGGGGCCCCACCCATCTTTAAATTTTTAGAAGAAAATGTGAGGCTGTGTTTATGTACATCATATGCAGACCATAAGAGGGATTTAGATTCTCTAGAATCTGACACCCTCTTCTGGAGTGTCTGAAGACAGCTACAGTGTACTTATATCTAATAAATACATAAATAAATGAATAAATAAATAAATAAATAAATAAATAAACATTTTTTAAAAAGATAAGAAAGTAAGAAAGACCAGGCAGGCCTGCCACCCTTATCTCTGTCTGTCTGTCTGTCTGTCTGATCCCCTGGAACTGGAGATGGGCCACCATATAGTTGCTGGTAGTTGATACCAGGTACTATGGAAGAGGAGACAATGCTGTTAATTGTTCAGCTTTTAGAGTGGCCCCACCCTTCTTTAAATTTTTAGAAGTATATGTGAGGCTGTGTTTACGTACATCATATGCAGACCATAAGAGGGATTTAGATTCTCCCGAATCTGACACCCTCTTCTGGAGTGTCTGAACAGCTACAGTGTACTTATATCTAATAAATACATAAAAATAAATAAATGAATAAATAAATAAATAAATATTTTTTTAAAAAGGAAAAGACAGAAAGAAAGACCAGGCAGGCCTGCCATCCATATCTCTGTCTGTCTATCTGTCTGTCAATCTGATACCTGGGAACTGGAGATGGGCCACGAATAGTTGCTGGTAGTTGATCCCAGGTGCTCTGGAAGAGGAGACAATGCTGTTAATTTTTGAGCCCTTTCAGTGGCGCCACCCGTCTTTAAATATTTAGAAGTATATGTGAGGCTGTGTTTATGTACATCATATGCAGACCATAAGAGGGATTTAGATTGTCCAGAATCTGACACCCTCTTCTGGAGTGTCTGAAGACAGCTACAGTGTACTTATATCTAATAAATAAATAGATAAATAAATAAATAAATAAACATTTTTTTAAAAGGATAAGAAAGAAAGAAAGAACAGGCAGGCCTGCCATCCATATCTCTGTCTGTCTGTCTGTCTGTCGATCTGATCCCCGGGAACTGGATATCGGCCACCATATAGTTGCTGGTAGTTGATCCAAGGTTCTCTGGAAGAGGAGACAATGCTGTTAATTATTGAGCCCTTTCAGTGGCCCCACACTTCTTTAAATATTTAGAATTATATGTGAGGCCTTTTTATGTACATCATATTCAGATTATAAGAGGATTTATATTCTCCAGAATCTGACACCCTCTACTGGAGTGTCTGAAGACAGCTACAGTGTACTTATAATAAATAAATAAATAAATAAATAAATAAATAAATAAATAAATAAATAAATAAATAAATGAATAAATAAATAAATAAATAAATAAATAAATAAATAAATAAACATTTTTTAAAAAGGATAAGAAAGAAAGTAAGACCAGGCAGGCCTGCCATCCTTATCTCTGTCTGTCTGTCTGTCGTTCTGATCCCCTGCAACTGGTGATGGGCCACCATATAGGTGCTGGTAGTTGATCCCAGGTTCTCTGGTAGAGGGGACAATGCTGTTAATTGCTGAGCCCTTTCAATAGTCCCCCCACCGTTAAATTTTAAGAAGTAAATGTGAGGCTGTGTTTATGTACATCATATGCAGACCATAAGAGGGATTTAGATTCTCCAGAATCTGACACCTTCTTCTGGAGTGTCTGAAGACGGCTACAGTGTACTTATATCTAATAAACATATAAATAAATAAATAAACATTTTTTAAAAAGGATAAGAAAGAAAGAAAAATAAGGCAGGCCTGCCATCCTTATCTCTGTCAGTCTGTCTGTCTGTCAGTCTGTCTGATCCCTTGGAACTGGAGATGGGCCACCATATAGTTGCTGTTAGTTGATCCCAGGTTCTCTGGAAGAGGAGACAATGCTGTTAATTGTTGAGCCCTTTCAGTGGCTCCACCTATCTTTAAATTTTTAGAAGTATATGTTAGGCTGTGTTTATGTACATCATATGCAGACCATAAGAGGGATTTAGATTCTCCAGAATCTGACACCCCCTTCTGGAGTGTCTGAAGACAACTACAGTGTACTTATATCTAATAAATACAGAAATAAATAAATAAATAAATAAATAAATAAATAAATAAATAAATAAACATTATTTTAAAAGAATAAGAAAGAAAGAAAGACCAGGCAGGCCTGACCTCCTTATCTCTGTCTGTCTGTCTGTCTGTCTGATCCCCTGGAACTTGAGATGGGCCACCATATAGTTGCTGGTAGTTGATCCCAGGTTATCTGGAAGAAGAGACAATGCTGTTAATTGTTGAGCCCTTTCAGTGGCACCACCCATTTTTAAATTTTTAGAAGTGTATGTGAATCTGTGTTTATGTCCATCATATGCAGACCATAAGAGGGATTTATATTCTCCAGAATCTGACACCCTGTTCTGGAGTGTCTGAAGACAGCTAGAGTGTACTTATATCTAATAAATACATAAGTAAATAAATAAACATTTTTTAAAAAGGATAAGAAAGAAAGAAAAACCAGGGAGGCCTCCCACCCTTGTCTGTCTGTCTCTTTGTCGGCCTGATCCCCTACAACTTGAGATGGGCCACCATATAGTTGCTGGTAGTTGATCCCACGTTCTCTGGAAGAGGAGACAATGCTGTTAATTGTTGAGCCCTTTCAGTGGGCCCACCCATCTTTAAATATTTAGAAGTATATGTGAGGCTGCGTTTATGTACATCATATGCAGACCATAAGAGGGATTTAGATTCTCCAGAAGATGACACCCTCTTCTAGAGTGTCTGAAGACAGCTACAGTGTACTTATATCTAATAAATACATATATAAATAAATAAGTAAATATATAAATAAATAAATAAATAAATAAATAAATAAATAAATAAACATTTTTTTAAAAGTATAAGAAAGAAAGAAAGACCAGGCAGGCCTCCATCCTTATCTCTGTCTCTCTGTCTGACTGTCTGATACCGTGGAACTGGAGATGGGCCACCATATAGTTGCTGGTAGTTTATCCAAGGTTCTCTGGAAGAAGAGGCAATGCTGTTAATTGTTGAGCCATTTCTGAGTCCCCACCCATCTTTAAATTTTTAGAAGAAAATATGAGGCTGTGTTTATGTCCATCATATGCAGACCATAAGAGGGATTTATATTCTCCAGAACCTGACACCCTATTCTGGAGTGTCTGAAGACAGCTACAGTGTACTTATATCTAATAAATACATAAATAAATAAATAAATAAATAAATAAACATTTTTTAAAAAGGATAAGAAAGAAAGAAAAACCAGGGAGGCCTGCCACCCTTGTCTGTCTGTCTCTTTGTCTGCCTGATCCCCTGGAACTGGAGATGGGCCACCATATAGTTGCTGGTATTTGATCCCAGGTTCTCTGGTAGAGGAGACAATGCTGTTAATTGTTGGGCCGTTTCAGTGGCCCCACACATCTTTAAATTTTTAGAAGTATATGTGAGGCTGTGTTTATGTACATCATATGCAGACCATAAGAGGGATTTAGATTCTCCAGAATATGACACCCTCTTCTGAAGTGTCTGAAGACAGCTACAGTGTACTTATATCTAATAAATACATATATAAATAAATAAAAATTTTTAAAATGTATAAGAAAGAAAGAAAAACCAGGCAGTCCTGCAATCCTTGTCTGTCTGTCTGTATGTATGTCTGTCAGATCCCCTGGAACTGGAGATGGGCCACAATATAGTTGCTGGTAGTTGATCCCAGGTCGTCTGGAAAGGAGATAATGCTGTTAATTGTTGAGCCCTTTCAGTGGCCCCAACCATCTTTAAATTTTTAGAAGTATATGTGAGGCTGTGTTTATGTACATCATATGCAGACCATAAGAGGGATATAGATTCTCCAGAATCTGACACCCTCTTCTGGAGAGTCGGAAGACAGCTACAGTGTACATATATCTAATAAATACATAAATAAATAAATGAATAAATGAATAAATAAATAAATAAACATTTTTAAAAAGGATAAGAAAGAATGTAAGACCAGGCAGGACTGCCAACCTTATCTCTGTCTGTCTGTCTGTCTGTCTGATCCCCTGCAACTATAATGGGCCACCATATAGTTGCTGGTAGTTGATCCCACGTTCTCTGGAAGAGGAGACAATGCTGTTAATTGTTGAGCCCTTTCAGTGGGCCCACCCATCTTTAAATTTTTAGAAGTATATGTGAGGCTGTGTTTATGTACATCATATGCAGTCCATAAGAGGGATTTAGATTCTCCAGAAGATGACACCCTCTTCTAGAGTGTCTGAAGTCAGCTACAGTGTACTTATATCTAATAAATAAATAAATAAATAAATAAATAAATAAATAAATAAATAAATAAACATTTTTTTTAAAAGTATAAGAAAGAAAGAAAGACCAGGCAGGCCTCCGTTCCTTATCTCTGTCTCTCTGTCTGACTGTCTGATACCCTGGAACTGGTGATGGGCCACCATATAGTTGCTGGTAGTTTATCCAAGGTTCTCTGGAAGAAGAGGCAATGCTGTTAATTGTTGAGCCATTTCTGGGGCCCCACCCATCTTTAAATTTTTAGAAGAAAATGTGAGGCTGTGTTTTGTACATCATATGCAGACCATAAGATGGATTTAGATTCTCCAGCATCTGACACCCTCTTCTGGAGTGTCTGAAGACAGCAACAGTGTACTTATATCTAATAAATAAATAAATAAATAAATAAATAAATAAATAAATAAACAAACATTTTTTAAAAAGGATAAGAAAGTAAGAAAGACCAGGCAGGCCTGCCGCCCTTATCTCTGTCTGTCTGTCTGTCTGTCTGTCTGATCCCCTGGAACTGGAGATGGGCCACCATAGTGTTGCTGGTAGTTTATCCCAGGTTCTCTGGAAGAGGAGACAATGCTGTTAATTGTTGAGCCCTTTCAGTGGCCCCACACTTCTTTAAATATTTAGAAGTATATGTGAGGCTGTGTTTATGTACATCATATTCAGATTATAAGAGGATTTAGATTTTCCAGAATCTGACACCCTCTACTGGAGTGTCTGAAGACAGCTACAGTGTACTTATATATAATAAATAAATAAATAAATAAATAAATAAATAAATAAATAAACATTTTTTTAAAAGGATAAGAAAGAATGTAAGACCAGGCATGCCTGCCATCCTTATCTCTGTCTATCTGTCTGTCTGTCTGATCCCCTGGAACTGGAGATGGGCTACCATATAGTTGCTGGTAGTTGATCCCAGGTTCTATGGAAGAGAAGACAATGCTGTTAATTGTTGAGCCCTATCAGTGGCCCTACCCATCATTAAATTTTTAGAAGTGTATGTGAGGCTGGGTTTATGTACATCATATGCAGACCAGAAGAGGGATTTAGATTCATCAGAATCTGACACCCTCTTCTGGAGTGTCTGAAGACAGCTACAGTGTACTTATATCTAATAAATACATAAATAAATAAATAAATAAATAAATAAATAAATAAATAAACATTATTTAAACCAGATAAGAAAGAAATAAAGACCAGGCAGGCCTGCCATCCTTATCTCTGTCTGTCTGTCTGTCTGTCTGTCGTTCTGATCCCATGGAACTGGAGATGGGCCACCATATAGGTGCTGGTAGTTGCTCCCAGGTTCTCTGGAAGAGGAGACAATGCTGTTAATTGTTGAGCGCTTTCAGTGGCCCCACCCATCGTTAAATTTTTAGTACTATATATGAGGCTGTGTTTATGTACATCATATGCAGACCATAAGAGGGATTTAGATTCTCCAGAATATGACACCCTGTTCTGGAGTGTCTGAAGACAGCTACAGTGTTCTTATATCTAATAAATACATAAATAAATAAACATTTTTTAAAAAGGATAAGAAAGAAAGAAAGACCAGGCAGGCCTGCCATCCATATCTCTGTCTGTCTGTCTGTCTGTCTGTCTATCTGATCCCCGGGAACTAGAGATGGGCCACCATATAGTTGCTGGTAGTTGATCCAAGGTTCTCTGGAAGAGGAGACAATGCTGTTAATTGTTGAGCCCTTTCAGTGGCCCCACACTTCTTTAAATATTTAGAAGTATATGTGAGGCTGTGTTTATGTACATCATATTCAGATTATAAGAGGATTTAGATTCTCCAGAATCTGACACCCTCTACTGGAGTGTCTGAAGACAGCTACAGTGTACTTATATATAATAAATACATAAATAAATAAAGAAATAAATAAATAAACATTTTTTAAAAAGGATAAGAAAGAAAGTAAGACGAGGCAGGCCTGCCATCCTTATCTCTGTCTGTCTGTCTGTCTCTCTGATCCCCTGGAACTTGAGATGGGCCACCATATAGTTGCTGGTATTTGATCCCAGGTTATCTGGAAGAAGAGACAATGCTGTTAATTTTTGAGCCCTTTCAGTGGCCCCTCCCATCTTTAAATTTTTAGAAGTGTATGTGAATCTGTGTTTATGTCCATCATATGCAGACCATAAGAGGGATTTATATTCTCCAGAATCTGACACCCTGTTCTGGAGTGTCTGAAGACAGCGACAGTGTACTTATATCTAATAAATACATAAGTAAATAACTAAACATTTTTTAAAAAGGATAAGAAAGAAAGAAAAACCAGGGAGGCCTGCCACCCTTGACTGTCTGTCTCTTTGTCTGCCTGATCCCCTGCAACTTGAGATGGGCCACCATATAATTGCTGGTAGTTGATCCCACGTTCTCTGGAAGAGGAGACAATGGTGTTAATTGTTGAGCCCTTTCAGTGGGCCCACCCATCTTCAAATATTTAGAAGTATATGTGAGGCTGTGTTTATGTACATCATATGCAGACCATAAGAGGGATTTAGATTCTCCAGAAGATGACACCCTCTTCTAGAGTGTCTGAAGACAGCTACAGTGTACTTATATCTAATAAATACATATATAAATAAATAAGTAAATAAATAAATAAATAAATAAATAAATAAACAATTTTTTAAAAGTATAAGAAAGAAAGAAAGACCAGGCAGGCCTCCATCCTTATCTCTGTCTCTCTGTCTGACTGTCTGATACCCTGAATCTGGAGATGGGCCACCATATAGTTGCTGGTAGTTTATCCAAGGTTTTCTGGAAGAAGAGGCAATGCTGTTAATTGTTGAGCCATTTCTGGGGCCCCACCCATCTTTAAATTTTTAGAAGAAAATATGAGGCTGTGTTTATGTCCATCATATGCAGACCATAAGAGGGATTTATATTCTCCAGAATCTGACACCCTCTTCTGGAGTGTCTGAAGACAGCTACAGTGTACTTATATCTAATAAATACATAAATAAATAAATAAATAAACATTTTTTAAAAAGGATAAGAAAGAAAGAAAAACCAGGGAGGCCTGCCACCCTTGTCTGTCTGTCTCTTTGTCTGCCTGATCCCCTGGAACTGGAGATGGGCCACCATATAGTTGCTGGTATTTGATCCCAGGTTCTCTGGTAGAGGAGACAATGCTGTTAATTGTTGAGCCGTTTCAGTGGCCCCACACATCTTTAAATTTTTAAAAGTATATGTGAGGCTGTGTTTATGTACATCATATGCAGACCATAATAGGGATTTAGATTCTCCAGAATATGACACCCTCTTCTGAAGTGTCTGAAGACAGCTACAGTGTACTTATATCTAATAAATACATATATAAATAAATAAAAATTTTTAAAATGTATAAGAAAGAAAGGAAAACCAGGAAGTCCTGCAATCCATGTCTGTCTGTCTGTATGTATGTCTGTCAGATCCCCTGGAACTGGAGATGGGCCACAATATAGTTGCTGGTAGTTGATCCCAGGTCCTCTGGAAGAGGAGACAATGCTGTTAATTGTTGAGCCCTTTCAGTGGCCCCACCCATCTTTAAATTTTTAGAAGTATATGTGAGGCTGTGTTTATGTACATCATATGCAGACCATAAGAGGGATATAGATTCTCCAGAATCTGACACCCTCTTCTGAACAGTCTGAAGACAGCTACAGTGTACTTATATCTAATAAATACATAAATAAATAAATAAATAAACATTTTTTAAAAAGGATAAGAAAGAAAGAAAAACCAGGGAGGCCTGCCACCCTTGTCTGTCTGTCTCTTTGTCTGCCTGATCCCCTGGAACTGGAGATGGGCCACCATATAGTTGCTGGTATTTGATCCCAGGTTCTCTGGTAGAGGAGACAATGCTGTTAATTGTTGAGCCGTTTCAGTGGCCCCACACATCTTTAAATTTTTAAAAGTATATGTGAGGCTGTGTTTATGTACATCATATGCAGACCATAAGAGGGATTTAGATTCTCCAGAATATGACACCCTCTTCTGAAGTGTCTGAAGACAGCTACAGTGTACTTATATCTAATAAATACATATATAAATAAATAAAAATTTTTAAAATGTATAAGAAAGAAAGGAAAACCAGGAAGTCCTGCAATCCATGTCTGTCTGTCTGTATGTATGTCTGTCAGATCCCCTGGAACTGGAGATGGGCCACAATATAGTTGCTGGTAGTTGATCCCAGGTCCTCTGGAAGAGGAGACAATGCTGTTAATTGTTGAGCCCTTTCAGTGGCCCCACCCATCTTTAAATTTTTAGAAGTATATGTGAGGCTGTGTTTATGTACATCATATGCAGACCATAAGAGGGATATAGATTCTCCAGAATCTGACACCCTCTTCTGAACAGTCTGAAGACAGCTACAGTGTACATATATCTAATAAATACATAAATAAATTAATGAATAAATGAATAAATAAATAAATAAACATTTTTAAAAAGGATAAGAAAGAAAAAAAAATCAGGCAGGACTGCCATCCTTATCTCTGTCTGTCTGTCTGTCTGTCTGATCCCCTGCAACTTGAGATGGGACACCATATAGTTGCTGGTAGTTGATCCCACGTTCTCTGGAAGAGGAGACAATGCTGTTAATTGTTGAGCCCTTTCAGTGGGCCCACCCATCTTTAAATTTTTAGAAGTATATGTGAGGCTGTGTTTATGTACATCATATGCAGACCATAAGAGGGATTTAGATTCTCCAGAAGATGACACCCTCTTCTAGAGTGTCTGAAGTCAGCTACAGTGTACTTATATCTAATAAATAAATAAATAAATAATTAAATAAATAAATAAATAAATAAATAAACATTTTTTTAAAAGTATAAGAAAGAAAGAAAGACCAGGCAGGCCTCCGTTCCTTATCTCTGTCTCTCTGTCTGACTGTCTGATACCCTGGAACTGGTGATGGGCCACCATATAGTTGCTGGTAGTTTATCCAAGGTTCTCTGGAAGAAGAGGCAATGCTGTTAATTGTTGAGCCATTTCTGGGGCCCCACCCATCTTTAAATTTTTAGAAGAAAATGTGAGGCTGTGTTTATGTTCATCATATGCAGACCATAAGAGGGATTTAGATTCTCCAGAAGATGACACCCTCTTCTAGAGTGTCTGAAGTCAGCTACAGTGTACTTATATCTAATAAATAAATAAATAAATAAATAAATAAATAAATAAATAAACATTTTTTTAAAAGTATAAGAAAGAAAGAAAGACCAGGCAGGCCTCCGTTCCTTATCTCTGTCTCTCTGTCTGACTGTCTGATACCCTGGAACTGGTGATGGGCCACCATATAGTTGCTGGCAGTTTATCCAAGGTTCTCTGGAAGAAGAGGCAATGCTGTTAATTGTTGAGCCATTTCTGGGGCCCCACCCATCTTTAAATTTTTAGAAGAAAATGTGAGGCTGTGTTTATGTACATCATATGCAGACCATAAGAGGGATTTAGATTCTCTAGAATCTGACACCCTCTTCTGGAGTGTCTGAAGACAGCTACAGTGTACTTATATCTAATAAATACATAAATAAATAACCAAATGAATAAATAAATAAATAAATAAATAAATAAACATTTTTTAAAAAGGATAAGAAAGTAAGAAAGACCAGGCAGGCCTGCCGCCCTTATCTCTGTCTGTCTGTCTGTCTGTCTGTCTGTCTGTCAGATCCCCTGGAACTGGAGATGGGCCACCATAGTGTTGCTGGTAGTTTATCCCAGGTTCTCTGGAAGAGGAGACAATGCTGTTAATTGTTGAGCCCTTTCAGTGGCCCCACACTTCTTTAAATATTTAGAAGTATATGTGAGGCTGTGTTTATGTACATCATATTCTAATTATAAGAGGATTTAGATTCTCCAGAATCTGACACCCTCTACTGGAGTGTCTGAAGACAGCTACAGTGTACTTATATATAATAAATACATAAATAAATAAATAAATAAATAAATAAATAAATAAATAAATAAACATTTTTTTAAAAGGATAAGAAAGAATGTAAGACCAGGCAGGCCTGCCATCCTTATCTCTGTCTATCTGTCTGTCTGTCTGATCCCCTGGAACTGGAGATGGGCTACCATATAGTTGCTGGTAGTTGATCCCAGGTTCTCTGGAAGAGGAGACAATAGTGATAATTGTTGAGCCCTATCAGTGGCCCTACCCATCTTTAAATTTTTAGAAGTGTATGTAAGGCTGTGTTTATGTACATCATATGCAGACCAGAAGAGGGATTTAGATTCATCAGAATCTGACACCCTCTTCTGGAGTGTCTGAAGACAGCTACAGTGTACTTATATCTAATAAATACATAAATAAATAAATAAATAAATAAATAAATAAATAAATAAATAAACATTATTTAAACCAGATAAGAAAGAAAGAAAGACCAGGCAGGCCTGCCATCCTTATCTCTGTCTGTCTGTCTGTCTGTCGTTCTGATCTCCTGGAACTGGAGATGGGCCACCATATAGGTGCTGGTAGTTGCTCCCAGGTTCTCTGGAAGAGGAGACAATGCTGTTAATTGTTGAGCGCTTTCAGTGGCCCCACCCATCGTTAAATTTTTAGTACTATATGTGAGGCTGTGTTTATGTACATCATATGCAGACCATAAGAGGGATTTAGATTCTCCAGAATATGACACCCTCTTCTGGAGTGTCTGAAGACAGCTACAGTGTTCTTATATCTAATAAATACATAAATAAATAAACATTTTTTAAAAAGGATAAGAAAGAAAGAAAGACCAGGCAGGCCTGCCATCCATATCTCTGTCTGTCTGTCTGTCTGTCTATCTGATTCCCGGGAACTAGAGATGGGCCACCATATAGTTGCTGGTAGTTGATCCAAGGTTCTCTGGAAGAGGAGACAATGCTGTTAATTGTTGAGCCCTTTCAGTGGCCCCACACTTCTTTAAATATTTAGAAGTATATGTGAGGCTGTGTTTATGTACATCATATTCAGATTATAAGAGGATTTAGATTCTCCAGAATCTGACACCCTCTACTGGAGTGTCTGAAGACAGCTACAGTGTACTTATATATAATAAATACATAAATAAATAAAGAAATAAATAAATAAACATTTTTTAAAAAGGATAAGAAAGAAAGTAATACGAGGCAGGCCTGCCATCCTTATCTCTGTCTGTCTGTCTGTCTGTCTGATCCCCTGGAACTTGAGATGGGCCACCATATAGTTGCTGGTAGTTGATCCCAGGTTATCTGGAAGAAGAGACAATGCTGTTAATTTTTGAGCCCTTTCAGTGGCCCCTCCCATCTTTAAATTTTTAGAAGTGTATGTGAATCTGTGTTTATGTCCATCATATGCAGACCATAAGAGGGATTTATATTCTCCAGAATCTGACACCCTGTTCTGGAGTGTCTGAAGACAGCGACAGTGTACTTATATCTAATAAATACATAAGTAAATAAATAAACATTTTTTAAAAAGGATAAGAAAGAAAGAAAAACCAGGGAGGCCTGCCACCCTTGACTGTCTGTCTCTTTGTCTGCCTGATCCCCTGCAACTTGAGATGGGCCACCATATAATTGCTGGTAGTTGATCCCACGTTCTCTGGAAGAGGAGACAATGGTGTTAATTTTTGAGCCCTTTCAGTGGGCCCACCCATCTTCAAATATTTAGAAGTATATGTGAGGCTGTGTTTATGTACATCATATGCAGACCATAAGAGGGATTTAGATTCTCCAGAAGATGACACCCTCTTCTAGAGTGTCTGAAGACAGCTACAGTGTACTTATATCTAATAAATACATGTATAAATAAATAAGTAAATAAATAAATAAATAAATAAATAAATAAATAAATAAACAATTTTTTAAAAGTATAAGAAAGAAAGAAAGACCAGGCAGGCCTCCATCCTTATCTCTGTCTCTCTGTCTGACTGTCTGATACCCTGGATCTGGAGATGGGCCACCATATAGTTGCTGGTAGTTTATCCAAGGTTTTCTGGAAGAAGAGGCAATGCTGTTAATTGTTGAGCCATTTCTGGGGCCCCACCCATCTTTAAATTTTTAGAAGAAAATATGAGGCTGTGTTTATGTCCATCATATGCAGACCATAAGAGGGATTTATATTCTCCAGAATCTGACACCCTCTTCTGGAGTGTCTGAAGACAGCTACAGTGTACTTATATCTAATAAATACATAAATAAATAAATAAATAAACATTTTTTAAAAAGGATAAGAAAGAAAGAAAAACCAGGGAGGCCTGCCACTCTTGTCTGTCTGTCTCTTTGTCTGCCTGATCCCCTGGAACTGGAGATGGGCCACCATATAGTTGCTGGTATTTGATCCCAGGTTCTCTGGTAGAGGAGACAATGCTGTTAATTGTTGAGCCGTTTCAGTGGCCCCACACATCTTTAAATTTTTAGAAGTATATGTGAGGCTGTGTTTATGTACATCATATGCAGACCATAAGAGGGATTTAGATTCTCCAGAATATGACACCCTCTTCTGAAGTGTCTGAAGACAGCTACAGTGTACTTATATCTAATAAATACATATATAAATAAATAAAAATTTTTAAAATGTATAAGAAAGAAAGAAAAACCAGGAAGTCCTGCAATCCATGTCTGTCTGTCTGTATGTATGTTTGTCAGATCCCCTGGAACTGGAGATGGGCCACAATATAGTTGCTGGTAGTTGATCCCAGGTCCTCTGGAAGAGGAGACAATGCTGTTAATTGTTGAGCCCTTTCAGTGGCCCCAACCATCTTTAAATTTTTAGAAGTATATGTGAGGCTGTGTTTATGTACATCATATGCAGACCATAAGAGGGATATAGATTCTCCAGAATCTGACACCCTCTTCTGGACAGTCTGAAGACAGCTACAGTGTACATATATCTAATAAATACATAAATAAATTAATGAATAAATGAATAAATAAATAAATAAATAAACATTTTTAAAAAGGATAAGAAAGAAAGAAAAATCAGGCAGGACTGCCATCCTTATCTCTGTCTGTCTGTCTGTCTGTCTGATCCCCTGCAACTTGAGATGGGCCACCATATAGTTGCTGGTAGTTGATCCCACGTTCTCTGGAAGAGGAGACAATGCTGTTAATTGTTGAGCCCTTTCAGTGGGCCCACCCATCTTTAAATTTTTAGAAGTATATGTGAGGCTGTGTTTATGTACATCATATGCAGACCATAAGAGGGATTTAGATTCTCCAGAAGATGACACCCTCTTCTAGAGTGTCTGAAGTCAGCTACAGTGTACTTATATCTAATAAATAAATAAATAATTAAATAATTAAATAAATAAATAAATAAATAAACATTTTTTTAAAAGTATAAGAAAGAAAGAAAGACCAGGCAGGCCTCCGTTCCTTATCTCTGTATCTCTGTCTGACTGTCTGATACCCTGGAACTGGTGATGGGCCACCATATAGTTGCTGGTAGTTTATCCAAGGTTCTCTGGAAGAAGAGGCAATGCTGTTAATTGTTGAGCCATTTCTGGGGCCCCACCCATCTTTAAATTTTTAGAAGAAAATGTGAGGCTGTGTTTATGTTCATCATATGCAGACCATAAGAGGGATTTAGATTCTCCAGAAGATGACACCCTCTTCTAGAGTGTCTGAAGTCAGCTACAGTGTACTTATATCTAATAAATAAATAAATAAATAAATAAATAAATAAATAAATAAGTAAACATTTTTTTAAAAGTATAAGAAAGAAAGAAAGACCAGGCAGGCCTCCGTTCCTTATCTCTGTCTCTCTGTCTGACTGTCTGATACCCTGGAACTGGTGATGGGCCACCATATAGTTGCTGGCAGTTTATCCAAGGTTCTCTGGAAGAAGAGGCAATGCTGTTAATTGTTGAGCCATTTCTGGGGCCCCACCCATCTTTAAATTTTTAGAAGAAAATGTGAGGCTGTGTTTATGTACATCATATGCAGACCATAAGAGGGATTTAGATTCTCTAGAATCTGATACCCTCTTCTGGAGTGTCTGAAGACAGCTACAGTGTACTTATATCTAATAAATACATAAATAAATAACCAAATGAATAAATAAATAAATAAATAAATAAATAAATAAATAAACATTTTTTAAAAAGGATAAGAAAGTAAGAAAGACTAGGCAGGCCTGCCGCCCTTATCTCTGTCTGTCTGTCTGTCTGTCTGTCTGTCTGTCAGATCCCCTGGAACTGGAGATGGGCCACCATAGTGTTGCTGGTAGTTTATCCCAGGTTCTCTTGGAAGAGGAGACAATGCTGTTAATTGTTGAGCCCTTTCAGTGGCCCCACACTTCTTTAAATATTTAGAAGTATATGTGAGGCTGTGTTTATGTACATCATATTCTAATTATAAGAGGATTTAGATTCTCCAGAATCTGACACCCTCTACTGGAGTGTCTGAAGACAGCTACAGTGTACTTATATATAATAAATACATAAATAAATAAATAAATAAATAAATAAATAAATAAATAAATAAACATTTTTTTAAAAGGATAAGAAAGAATGTAAGACCAGGCAGGCCTGCCATCCTTATCTCTGTCTATCTGTCTGTCTGTCTGATCCCCTGGAACTGGAGATGGGCTACCATATAGTTGCTGGTAGTTGATCCCAGGTTCTCTGGAAGAGGAGACAATAGTGATAATTGTTGAGCCCTATCAGTGGCCCTACCCATCTTTAAATTTTTAGAAGTGTATGTAAGGCTGTGTTTATGTACATCATATGCAGACCAGAAGAGGGATTTAGATTCATCAGAATCTGACACCCTCTTCTGGAGTGTCTGAAGACAGCTACAGTGTACTTATATCTAATAAATACATAAATAAATAAATAAATAAATAAATAAATAAATAAATAAATAAATAAACATTATTTAAACCAGATAAGAAAGAAAGAAAGACGAGGCAGGCCTGCCATCCTTATCTCTGTCGTCTGTCTGTCTGTCGTTCTGATCTCCTGGAACTGGAGATGGGCCACCATATAGGTGCTGGTAGTTGCTCCCAGGTTCTCTGGAAGAGGAGACAATGCTGTTAATTGTTGAGCGCTTTCAGTGGCCCCACCCATCGTTAAATTTTTAGTACTATATGTGAGGCTGTGTTTATGTACATCATATGCAGACCATAAGAGGGATTTAGATTCTCCAGAATATGACACCCTCTTCTGGAGTGTCTGAAGACAGCTACAGTGTTCTTATATCTAATAAATACATAAATAAATAAACATTTTTTAAAAAGGATAAGAAAGAAAGAAAGACCAGGCAGGCCTGCTTTCCATATCTCTGTCTGTCTGTCTGTCTGTCTATCTGATCCCCGGGAACTAGAGATGGGCCACCATATAGTTGCTGGTAGTTGATCCAAGGTTCTCTGGAAGAGGAGACAATGCTGTTAATTGTTGAGCCCTTTCAGTGGCCCCACACTTCTTTAAATATTTAGAAGTATATGTGAGGCTGTGTTTATGTACATAATATTCAGATTATAAGAGGATTTAGATTCTCCAGAATCTGACACCCTCTACTGGAGTGTCTGAAGACAGCTACAGTGTACTTATATATAATAAATACATAAATAAATAAAGAAATAAATAAATAAACATTTTTTACAAAGGATAAGAAAGAAAGTAAGACCAGGCAGGCCTGCCATCCTTATCCCTGTCTGTCTGTCTGTCTGTCTGATCCCCTGGAACTTGAGATGGGCCACCATATAGTTGCTGGTAGTTGATCCCAGGTTATCTGGAAGAAGAGACAATGCTGTTAATTGTTGAGCCCTTTCAGTGGCCCCTCCCATCTTTAAATTTTTAGAAGGGTATGTGAATCTGTGTTTATGTCCATCATATGCAGACCATAAAAGGGATTTATATTATCCAGAATCTGACACCCTGTTCTGGAGTGTCTGAAGACAGCGACAGTGTACTTATATCTAATAAATACATAAGTAAATAAATAAACATTTTTTAAAAAGGATAAGAAAGAAAGAAAAACCAGGGAGGCCTGCCACCCTTGACTGTCTGTCTCTTTGTCTGCCTGATCCCCTGCAACTTGAGATGGGCCACCATATAGTTGCTGGTAGTTGATCCCACGTTCTCTGGAAGAGGAGACAATGGTGTTAATTGTTGAGCCCTTTCAGTGGGCCCACCCATCTTCAAATATTTAGAAGTATATGTGAGGCTGTGTTTATGTACATCATATGCAGACCATAAGAGGGATTTAGATTCTCCAGAAGATGACACCCTCTTCTAGAGTGTCTGAAGACAGCTACAGTGTACTTATATCTAATAAATACATATATAAATAAATAAGTAAATCAATCAATAAATAAATAAATAAATAAATAAATAAATAAACAAACAATTTTTTAAAAGTATAAGAAAGAAAGAAAGACCAGGCAGGCCTCCATCCTTATCTTTGTCTCTCTGTCTGACTGTCTGATATCCTGGAACTGGAGATGGGCCACCATATAGTTGCTGGTAGTTTATCCAAGGTTCTCTGGAAGAAGAGGCAATGCTGTTAATTGTTGAGCCATTTCTGAGTCCCCACCCATCTTTAAATTTTTAGAAGAAAATATGAGGCTGTGTTTATGTCCATCATATGCAGACCATAAGAGGGATTTATATTCTCCAGAATCTGACACCCTCTCTGGAGTGTCTGAAGACAGCTACAGTGTACTTATATCTAATAAATAAATAAATAAATAAATAAATAAATAAATAAATAAATAAATAATTAAATAAATAAATAAACATTTTTTAAAAAGGATAAGAAAGAAAGAATAACCAAAGAGGCCTGCCACCCTTGTCTGTCTGTCTCTTTGTCTGCCTGATCCCCTGGAACTGGAGATGGGCCACCATATAGTTGCTGGTATTTGATCCCAGGTTCTCTGGTAGAGGAGACAATGCTGTTAATTGTTGAGCCGTTTCAGTGGCCCCACACATCTTTAAATTTTTAGAAGTATATGTGAGGCTGTGTTTATGTACATCATATGCAGACCATAAGAGGGATTTAGATTCTCCAGAATATGACACCCTCTTCTGAAGTGTCTGAAGACAGCTACAGTGTACTTATATCTAATAATACATATATAAATAAATAAAAATTTTTAAAATGTATAAGAAAGAAAGAAAAACCAGGCAGTCCTGCAATCCATGTCTGTCTGTCTGTATGTATGTCTGTCAGATCCCCTGGAACTGGAGATGGGCCACAATATAGTTGCTGGTAGTTGATCCCATGTCCTCTGGAAGAGGAGACAATGCTGTTAATTGTTGAGCCCTTTCAGTGGCCCCACCCATCTTTAAATTTTTAGAAGTATATGTGAGGCTGTGTTTATGTACATCATATGCAGACCATAAGAGGGATATAGATTCTCCAGAATCTGACACCCTCTTCTGGACAGTCTGAAGACAGCTACAGTGTACATATATCTAATAAATACATAAATAAATAAATGAATAAATGAATAAATAAATAAATAAACATTTTTAAAAAGGATAAGAAAGAAAGAAAAATCAGGCAGGACTGCCATCCTTATCTCTGTCTGTCTGTCTGTCTGTCTGATCCCCTGCAACTTGAGATGGGCCACCATATAGTTGCTGGTAGTTGATCCCACGTTCTCTGGAAGAGGAGACAATGCTGTTAATTGTTGAGCCCTTTCAGTGGGCCCACCCATCTTTAAATTTTTAGAAGTATATGTGAGGCTGTGTTTATGTACATCATATGCAGACCATAAGAGGGATTTAGATTCTCCAGAAGATGACACCCTCTTCTAGAGTGTCTGAAGTCAGCTACAGTGTACTTATATCTAATAAATAAATAAATAATTAAATAAATAAATAAATAAATAAACATTTTTTTAAAAGTATAAGAAAGAAAGAAAGACCAGGCAGGCCTCCGTTCCTTATCTCTGTCTCTCTGTCTGACTGTCTCATACCCTGGAACTGGTGATGGGCCACCATATAGTTGCTGGTAGTTTATCCAAGGTTCTCTGGAAGAAGAGGCAATGCTGTTAATTGTTGAGCCATTTCTGGGGCCCCACCCATCTTTAAATTTTTAGAAGAAAATGTGAGGCTGTGTTTATGTACATCATATGCAGACCATAAGATGGATTTAGATTCTCCAGCATCTGACACCCTCTTCTGGAGTGTCTGAAGACAGCAACAGTGTACTTATATCTAATAAATAAATAAATAAATAAATAAATAAATAAATAAATAAATAAATAAATAAATAAACATTTTTTAAAAAGGATAAGAAAGAAAGAAAAACCAGGGAGGCCTGCCACCCTTGTCTGTCTGTCTCTTTGTCTGCCTGATCCCCTGGAACTGGAGATGGGCCACCATATAGTTGCTGGTAGTTGATCCAAGGTTCTCTGCAAGAGGAGACAATGCTGTTAATTGTTGAGCCCTTTCAGTGGCCCCACACTTCTTTAAATATTTAGAAGTATATGTGAGGCTGTGTTTATGTACATCATATGCAGACCATAAGAGGGATTTAGATTCTCCAGCATCTGACACCCTCTTCTGGAGTGTCTGAAGACAGCAACAGTGTACTTATATCTAATAAATAAATAAATAAATGAATAAATAAATAAATAAACATTATTTAAACCAGATAAGAAAGAAAGAAAGACCAGGCAGCCTGCCATCCTTTTCTCTGTCTCTCTGTCTGTCTGTCGTTCTGATCCCCTGGAACTGGAGATGGGCCACCATATAGGTGCTGGAAGTTGATCCCAGGTTCTCTGGAAGAGATGACAATGCTGTTAATTGTTGAGCGCTTTCAGTGGCCCCACCCGTCTTTAAATTTTTAGTACTATATGTGAGGCTGTGTTTATGTACATCATATGCAGACCATAAGAGGGATTTAGATTCTCCAGAATCTGACACCCTCTTCTGGAGTGTCTGAAGACAGCTACAGTGTTCTTATATCTAATAAATACATAAATAAATAAACATTTTTTTAAAAGGATAAGAAAGAAAGAAAGACCAGGCAGGCCTGCCATCCTTATCCTTGTCTGTCTGTCTGTCTGTCTGATCCCCTGGGAGTGGAGATGGGCCACCATATAGTTGCAGCTAGTTGATTCCAGGTTCTCTGGAAGAGGAGACAATGCTGTTAATTGCTGAGCCCTTTCAGTGGCCCCCCCCACCTTTAAATTTTAAGAAGTAAATGTGAGGCTGTGTTTATGTACATCATATGCAGACCATAAGAGGGATTTAGATTCTTCAGAATCTGACACCTTCTTCTGGAGTGTCTGAAGACGGCTACAGTGTACTTATATCTAATAAACATATAAATAAATAAATAAACATTTTTTAAAAAGGATATGAAAGAAAGAAAGACCAGGCAGGCCTGCCATCCTTAACTCTGTCAATCTGTCTGTCTGTCTGTCTGATCCCTTGGAACTGGAGATGGGCCACCATATAGTTGCTGTTAGTTGATCCCAGGTTCTCTGGAAGAGGAGACAATGCTGTTAATTGTTGAGCCCTTTCAGTGGCTCCACCTATCTTTAAATTTTTAGAAGTATATGTTAGGCTGTGTTTATGTACATCATATGCAGACCATAAGAGGGATTTAGATTCTGCAGAATCTGACACCCTCTTCTGGAGTGTCTGAAGACAACTACAGTGTACTTATATCTAATAAATACATAAATAAAAAAATAAATGAATATATAAATAAATAAACATTATTTGAAAAGGATAAGAAAGAAAGAAAGACAGGCAGGCCTGCCCTACTTATCTCTGTCTGTCTGTCTGTCTGTCTGATCCCCTAGAACTGGAGATGGTCCACCATATAGTTGCTGGTAGTTGATCCCAGGTTCTCTGGAAGAAGAGACAATGCTGTTAATTGTTGAGCCCTTTGAGTGGCCCCACCCATCTTGAAATTTTTAGAAGTGTATGTGAATCTGTGTTTATGTCCATCATATGCAGACCATAAGAGGGATTTATATTCTCCAGAATCTGACACCCTCTTCTGGAGTGTCTGAAGACAGCTACAGTGTACTTATATCTAATAAATACATACGTAAATAAATAAATAAATAAATAAATATTTTTTTACAAAGATAAGAAAGAGAGAAAGACCAGGCAGGCCTGCCATCCTTATCTCTGTCTGTCTGTCTGATCCCCTGGAACTGGAGATGGGCCACCATATAGTTGCTGGTAGTTGATCCCAGGTTCTCTGGAAGAGGAGACAATGCTGTTAATTGTTGAGCCCTTTCAGTGGCCCCACACATCTTTAAATTTTTAGAAGTATATGTGAGGCTGTGTTTATGTACATCATATGCAGACCATAAGAGGGATTTAGATTCTCGAGAATCCTACACCCTCTTCTGGAGTGTCTGAAGACAGCTACAGTGTACTTATATCTAATAAATACATAAATAAATAAATAAATAAATAAATAAATAAATAAACATTTTTTAAAAAATGATAAGAAAAAAAGAAAGACCAGGCAGGCCTGCCATCCTTATCTCTGTCTGTCTGTCTGTCTGTCTGTCTGTCTGATCTTCTGGAACTGGAGATGGGCCACAATAGTGTCTGATAGTTGATCACAGGTTCTCTGGAAGAGGAGACAATGCTGTTAATTGTTGAGCCATTTCAGTGGCCCCATCCATCTTTAAATTTTGAGAAGTATATGTGAGGCTGTGTTTATGTACATCATATGCAGACCATAAGAGGGATTTAGATTCTCCAGAATCTGACACACTCTAATGGAGTGTCTGAAGACAGCTACAGTGTACCTATATCTAATAAATACATAATAAATAAAAATTTCTTAAAAAGAATAAGAAAGAAAGAAAGACCAGGCAGGCCTCCATCCTTATCTCTATCTGTGTGTATGTCTGTCTCTCTGTCTGATCCCCTGGAACTGGAGATGGGCCACCATATAGTTGCTGGTAGTTCATCCCAGGTTCTCTGGAAGAGGAGACAATGCTGTTAATTATTGAGCCCTTTCAGTGGCCCCACACATCTTTAAATTTTTAGAAATGTATGTGAGGCTGTGTTTATGTACATCATATGGAGACCATAAGAGGGATTTAGATTCTCCAGAATCTGACACCCTCTTCTGGAGTGTCTGAAGACAGCTACAGTGTACTTATATATAATAAATACATAAATAAATAAATAAACATTTTTTTAAAAAGGATAAGAAAGAAAGAAAAACCAGGCAGGCCTGCCATCCTTGACTGTTTGTCTGTCTGTCTGTCTGATCCCCTAGAACTGGAAACGGGCCACCATATAGTGGCTGGTAGTTGATCCCAGGTTCTCTGGAAGAGGAGACAATGCTGTTAATTGTTGAGCCCGTTCAGTGGCCCCACACATCTTTAAATTTTTAGAAGTATATGTGAGGCTGTGTTTATGTACATCATATGAGGCCCATAAGAGGGATTTAGATTCTCCAGAATCTGACACTCTCTTCTGGAGTGTCTGAAGACAGCTACAGTGTACTTATATCTAATAAATAATTAAATAAATAAATAAATAAATAAATAAATAAATAAATAAATAAACATTTTTAAAAGGGATAAGAAAGAAAGAAAAACCACCAGGCCTGCCATACTTGTCTTTCTGTCTTGCCTAGCCCCTTGCCTAGCCTAGCCTAGCCTAGCCCCTTGCCTAGCCTAGCCTAGCCTCTTGCCTAGCCTAGCCTAGCCCCTTGCCTAGCCTAGCCCTGCCTTGCCTAGCCCTGCCTATCCCTGTCTTTAACCAGGCTGGCCTCAAACTCAGAAACTGACTGCCTCTGCCTCCAGAGTGCTCTCATTAAGAGCTCGAGCCACCGCTGACTGTTGGGTTTTCTAAATCTTACATAGGTATGGTCTGTTTCTCAGCTGTGAAACCCTAATTAACACATGTAGTCTGTCCTACGTCAGCCATAGCTACAGACTGAGGCCTTTTCTAAAACAAAACAAAAGAAAACAAAAAATAGAAATAATAAAATAAATAAATTAAGCAACCACATGATATCTTTTCTTTCTTTCAATGATACTCAGAGCTTGAAGCAGTTCACCCATGAGACCTCAGCTCCGGACATTGAGGCTCTTTCCCTAACAAGTATTATGGCTGAACCTGAGGGCTTCTACTGCTGATTTGTGTCCCCCACTTTAAAAAAATAGTTGTTTTCAAAGGCTGCAGGTTCTTAGCCCTGTTCCTTGTTACAGTTGAGTCACAGACCTGAAAGTTCAGTGGTAGTTAAAGGCACTGAGAAGGGCTTCCTATAGACATCAAAGACCAAGTCTTTGATATTAAAAAAGTTAATCTGGATTCCCCCACCCCCTGGCATCCTTAGAATTCCTAGAAAGGAAGGCAGGGACCTGGACAGAAGGGTGCAAGGCTACTGGTGTTTGTAAGTGGTAACAGAAAGCTTTCTCTTTTTGGTACCCTACCCCAAGTTACATTGTCACTTCTTTTTCCTAGTTGTTGTTTTGTCGGTTTGTATTCTCAACATAGACCCTTTTCCTTCCTAACCTTGGCTGTCCTGAACCTTACTGTCCTTGAACTCAGTGATTTGCCTGTCTTGCTGGGATGAAACTGTGAGCTACCATCCAGAAGGAAGCACCCTGCTGAGGTTAGATTGGGGTCTCTTCCATTTTCCTCTATGAACATGCATATGGCAGGCCTGTTCTTTCTTTTTTACTTTTCCTTTTCTTTTTAAAGATTTATTTATTTATTATATTTAAGTATGCTGTAGCTATGTTCAGACACTCCAGAAGAGTGTGTCAGATGCTGAAGAATCTAAATCATTCTTATTGTCTGCATATGATGTATATAAACACAGCCTCACATATACTCAAAAAAAAAGAATGAAAGATGTGGCTACAGAGAGGACTCAACAATTAAGAGCATTGTCTCCTCTTCCAGAGAACCTGGGCTCAATTACCAGTATATATATATGGTGGCCCATCTCCAGTTCCAGGGGATCTAATACTCTGTTCTGGAGTCTGTGGGCACAGCATACACATGCAAAACATTCTTACACTAAAAATAAAATTGATCATTGAGAGAGAGGAGAAAGAGGGGGTGAGAGAGAGGGGAGGTAATCATAACTCCTGACGAGTTTGAAGACCTGAGCTTCATCACTCACACAAATAAATAAATGCAAAATATTTTTTATAAATAAACTCTGCCATTGCCCTTTAAAAATTCCTAGAAAACAAGTTTTATGAGCAACAGTTATATTTACTATATCTAAAGGACAGTCATGAGCATATTCTCTAAATAGAAAAAGGCCTGTTAGTCTTAGAAATGGAAAAGACAAACCAAGGAAGGTTTACAATTACATAATGAGGCAGCTCAGCCCAGCACTCAGGTTGGAAGTAAGACTCGAGAATAGGATACACCTGAAGACAGACAGCCATTGCTTTTTGTTTCGGAGGCTGAAAGGATACACCTGAAGACAGCCAATGCTGTGTGTGCTTGATGGTGATCTGGTAATTTTTTTTTTTTAATTTTTAAAAACTTTAACACTTTTTATAAAACTTTTATAAAAACTTTTTATTCTCCTTGGTTTCTTTCTTTCTTTCTTTCTTTCTTTCTTTCTTTCTTTCTTTCTTTCTTTCTTTCTTTCTTTCTTTCTTTCTTTCTTTTTTCAGGTTTTCTCACCATATTGCAGGTACTACAAGTTTGATTTTATTATTTTTCTACTGTTTCAGGGTTTCTCACCATATTGCAGGTCCAACTGTGTGATTTTATCATTTTTTCGACTTTTTCAGGGTTTCTCATCATATTCCAAGTCCTAGAGTGTGATTTTCTCATTTTTCGACTTTTTCAGGGATTCTCACCATATTGCAGGTCCTCGCCATATTCTAGGTCCTACAGTGTGAATATTAAATTTTCCATATTTTTCAGGTTTTCTCGCCATTTTCTGGGTCCTTCAATGTGTGTTTTTAATTTTCCTCGTTTTTAAGGTTTTCCTCGCCATATTCAGGATCCTTGAGTGTGAATTTTTAATTTTCCATGTTTTTCAGGGTTTTTTTTTGCCATATTCTTGGTCCTACAGTGTGTATTTTTAATTTTCCACATTTTTCAGAGTTTTTAGTCATATTCTCGGACCTACAGTGTGATTTTCTCATTTTCCCCATTTTTCAAGTATTTTCACAATTCTGGGTTCTATAGTGTGAATTTCTCATTTTCCACCTTTTCAGGGTTTCTTGCCATTTTCTAGGTCCTTCAGTGTGAGGTTTTAATTTTCAAATTTTTTCGGGTTTTAGCGTGATATTCTAGTTCCTAGAGTGTGAGTTTTTAATTTTCCACATTTTTCAGGGTTTTTCATCATATTCCAGGTCCTTAAGTGTGAATTTTTAATTTTCCACGGTTTTCAGGGTGTCTCAACATATTTTGGGTCCTACAGATGAATTTTTAATTTTCCATGTTTTTCAGGATTTCTGGCCATATTCCAGGTCTTTCTCAGTGAGTTGTTAATTTTCCACATTTTTCAGATTTCTCACCATATTCCAGATCCATGAGTGTGAGTTGTTAATTTTCCATGTTTTTCAGATTTCTCCACATATTCCATAGTCCTTCAGTGTGAATTTTTAATTTTCCACGATTTTCAGTGTTTCTTGACTTATTCTGGGTCCCACAGTGTAAATTTTTAATTTTCCCCTTTTTTCATGGTTTCTCCCCTGACTTTTTGTACTACAGTGTGAATTTTTAATTTTCCACGTTTTTAAATTTTTTTGGTCATATTCTGGGTCCGACAGTGTGAATATTTAATTTTCCATGTTTTTCAGGTTTTGTCACCATATTTCAGGTCCTTCAGTGTGAGTTTTTAATATCTACTTTTTTCAGGGTTTCTCGCCATAATCTGGGTCCTACAGCGTGTATTTTTCATTTTGCAAGTTTTTTAGTGTTTCTCGCCATATTCTGGGTCCTACAGTGTGAATATTTAATTTTCCATGTTTTTCAGGATTTCTCGCCATATTCTGGGTCATTCAGTGTGAATTTTAATTTTTCCACATTTTTCCGGATTTCTTGGCATATTCTGGGTCCTACAGTGTAATTTTCTCATTTTCCACGTTTTTCAAGTTTTTTCGAAATTCTGATTCCTACAGTGTGATTTTCTCATTTTTCAACTTTTTCGGGTTTTTTCGCCATAATCCGGGTCCTTCAGTGTGAGTTTTTAATTTTGTACATTTTTCAGGGTTTCTCACCATATTCTGTGTCCTAAAGCGTGGATTTTAAATTTCCCAAGTTGTCCGGGTTTCTCAGCATATTCAGGGTCCTACAGTGTGATTTTTTATTTTCCCCATTTTTCAAGTTTTTAAGAAATTCTTGGTCCTACAGTGTGATTTTTTCATTTTTCACCTTTTTCAGGGTTTCTTGCCATATTCTAGGTTCTTCCGTGGAAGTTTTTAATTTTCCAATTTTTTCAGGTTTTATCACCATATTCCAGGTCCTACAGTATGAGTTTTTAATTTTCCACTTTTTTCATGGTTTCTCGCCATATTCTGTGTCCGACAGAGAGAATTATTAATTTTAACGTTTTTCAGGGTTTCTAGGCATATTCTAGGTCCTGCACTGTGATTTTCTCATTTTCCCCGTTTTTCAATTTTTTTCAGTAATTCTGGGTCCTACAGTGTGAGTATTCTCATTTTCCACCTTTTTCAAGTTTTCTCTCCATATTCGGGGTCCTTCAGTGTGAATTTTTAATTTTCTACTTTTTTCAGGTTTTCTGCCATATTCTGGGTCCTTCAGTGTGAGTTTTCAATTTGCCTCGTTTTTCAGGTTTTATTGCCATATTCCGGGTCCTTTAGTGTGAATTTTTAATTTTCTACTTTTTTCAGGTTTTCTTGCCATATTTGGGGTCCTTCAGTGAGCGGTTTTAATTTTCTAATTTTTCAGGGTTTCTCGACATATTCTGTGTCCTACAGAGTGTATTTTTAATTTTCCACATTTCAAGTTTTCTAGGCATATTCTGGTTCCTACAGTGTGAATTTTTAATTTTCCACGTTTTTCAGGTTTTTTTCGTCATATTCTGGGTCCTACAGTGTGATTTTCTCATTTCCATGATTTTCAGGTTTTCTTTCCATATTCCAGATCCTTCAGTGTGAATTTTTATTTTTCCATGTTTTTCAGTATTTCTCGCCATATTCTAGGTAATACAGTGTGAATTTTTAATTTACCACTTTTTTCATGGTTTCTAGCCATATTCGGTGTCCAACAGTGTGAATTTTTAATTTTCAAGTTTTTTAGGGTTTCTCGGCATATTCTGGGTCCTGCAGTGTTATTTTCCCATTTTCCACGTTTTTCAAGTTTTTTTGTAATTCTGGGTGATACAGTGTTATTTTGTCATTTTCCACCCTTTTCAGTTTTACTCACCATATTTGGGGTCCTTCAGTGTGAGTCTTTAATTTTCTATTTTTTTCAGGGTTTCTTGCCATGTTCTAGGTCCTACAGCGTGTATTAATAATTTTCCACGTTTTCAGGGTTGTCGGCATATTCTGGGTCCTACAGTGTGATTTTCTCATTTTCCATGTTTTTAAAGTTTTTTCATAATTCTGGGTCCTACATGTGAATATTCTCATTTTCCACCTTTTTTCAAGTTTTCTCGCCATATTTGGTGTCCTTCAATGTGAATTTTTTATTTTCTACTTTTTTCAGATTTTCTCGCCATATTTGGGATCCTCCAGTGTGAGTTCTTAATTTTCTACTTTTTTCAGGGTTTCTCGATATATTCTGTTTCCTACAGCGTGTATTAACAATTTTCCACGTTTTCAGGTTTGTAGGCATATTATGGTCCTACAGTGTGATTTTTTTATTTTCCAGTTTTTCAAGTTTTTTCGCAATTTGGGTCCTACAGTGTGAATATTCTCATTTTCCATCTTTTTCATGTTTTCTCGCTATATTCTGGATCCTACAGTGTCAGTTTTTAATTTTCCTCGTTTTTCAGGTTTTCTCGCCATATTTCGGGTCCTTCAGTGTGCATTTTTAATATTCCACGGTTTCAGGTTTTTGGTCATATTCTGGGTCCTACAGTGTGAATTTCTATTTCCACTTTTTTCAGGTTTTCAGGTATTCAGGTCCTTCAGTGTGAATTTTTAATTTTTCAGGTTTTTCAGTATTTCTCGCAATATTCTGGGTAATACAGTGTGAATTTTTAATTTTCTACTTTTTTCATGGTATCTTGCCATATTCTGTGTCTGAGAGTGTGACTTTTTAATTTTCACGTTTTTCAGGGTTTCTCCGCATATTCTGGGTCCAGCAGTGTGATTTTCTCATTTTCCACGTTTTTCAAGTTTTTTCGTAATTCTGGGTCCTACAGTGTGATTTTCTCATTTTCCAACTTTTTCAGGTTTTCTCGACATATTTGGGGTCCTTCAGTTTGATTTTTTACTTTTCTAATTTTTCAGTGTTTCTCGACATATTCTGGGTCCTACAGCGTGTATTTTTAATTTTCCACTTTTTTCATGGTTCTCACCATATTCTGTGTCCGACAGTGTGCATTTTTAATTTTCACTCTTTTAGCGTTTCTCGGCATATTCTGGGTCCTGCAGTGTGATTTTCTCATTTTCCACCTTTTTCAGGTTTTCTGGCCATATTTGGCGTCCTTCAGTGTGAGTTTGTAATTTTCTACTTTTTTCAGGGTTTCTTGCCATATTCTGGGTCCTACAGTGCATATTTTTAATTTTCGACGTTTTCTGGGTTTCTCAGCATATTCTGGGTCCTACAGTGTGATTTTTCTCATTTTCCACGTTTTTCAAGTTTTTTCGCAATTCTGGGTCCTACAGTGTGATTATTTTTATGTTCCACTTTTTTAGGGTTTCTCACCATATTAAGGGTCCTTCAGTGTGAATTTTTTATTTTCCACGTTTTTCAGTTTTTTCATCATATTCTGGGTCCTACAGTGTGGTTTTCTCATTTCCACATTTTTCAGGTTTTCTTGCAATATTCCAGGACCTTCATTTTGAATTTTTAATTTTTCAGGCTTTTCAGTATTTCTTGCCATATTCTGGGTAATACAGTGTGAATTTTTACATTTCCACCTTTTTCAGATTTTCTCACCAAATTCGGGGGCCTTCAGTGTGAATTTTTAATTTTCTGCTTTTTTCAGGTTTCACGCCATATTCTGGTTCCTTCAGTGTGACTTTTTAATTTTCCTCGTTCTTCAGGTTTTCTCGCCATATTTGGGGTCCTTCAGTGTGACTTTTTAATTTTCTAATTTTTTAGTTTTTCTCGCCATATTCCGGGTCCTTAAGTGTGAATTTTTAATATTGCACGTTTTTCAGGTTTTTTGGTCATATTCTTGGTCCTACAGTGTAATTTTCTCATTTCCACGTTTTTCAGGTTTTCTTGCCATATTCTGGGTAATATAGTGTGAATTTTTTAATTTCCACTTTTTTCATGGTTTCTTGTCATATTCTGTGTCCAAAAGTGGGAATTTTTAATTTTCACGTTTTTCAGGGTTTCTCCGCATATTATGGGTCCGGCAGTGGGATTTTTTCATTTTCGATGCTTCTCAAGTTTTTTCGCAATTCTGGGTGCTACAGTGTGATTATTCTCATTTTCAAACTTTTTCAGTTTTTCTCGCCATATTCGGGGTCCCTCAGTGTGAATTTTTAATTTTCTAATTTTTTGAGGTTTTCTCACCATAATCTGGGTCCTTCAGTGTGAGTTTTTAATTTTCCGCGTTTTTCAGGTTATCTCTCCATATTCCCGGTCTTTCAGTGTGAATTTTTAATTTTCTATTTTTTCATGTGTTTTCGTCATATTCTGGGTCTTACAGTGTGAAGTACTCATTTCCACGTTTTTCAGGTTTTCTTGCCATATTCCAGGTCATTCAGTGTGAATTTTTAAATTTCCACGTTTTTCAGGTTTTTTCATCATATTCAGGGTCCTACAGTGTGATTTTCTCATTTATTACATTTTTCAATTTTTTCGCAATTCTGGGTCCTACAGAGTGATTTTCTCATTTTCCACCTTTTTCAGGGTTTCTCGCCATATTCTGGGTCCTACAGTGTGATTTTCTCATTTTCGACATTTTTCAAGGTTTTTTTTTTGCCATTCTGTGTTCTACAATGTGATTAATCTCATTTTCCACCTTTTTCAGTTTTTCTCGCCATATTCGGGGTCCTTCAGTGTGAATTTTTAATTTTCTACTCTTTTGAGGTTTTCTCGCCATTTGGGGTCCTTCAGTGTGAGTTTTTAATTTTATAATTTTTCAGGGTTTCTCTACATATTCTGTGTCCTACAGCGTGTATTTTTTATTTTCCATGTTTTTCAGGTTTTTCGTCTTATTCTGGGTCCTACAGTGTGATTTTCTCATTTTCCACCTTTTTCAACCTTTCAGGCCATTTTTCAGGTCCTTCAGTGTGAGTTTGTAATTTTCTACTTTTTTCAGGGTTTCTCGCCGTATTCTGGGTCCTAAACGTTGTATTTTTAATTTTTCACGTTTTCAGGGTTTCTTGGCATATTCTGGGTCCTACAGTGTGATATTCTCATTTTCGATATTTTCAAGTTTTTTCGTAATTCTGGGTCCTACAGTGTGATTTTCTCATTTTCCACCTTTTTCAGGTTTTCTTGCCATAATTGGGGTTTTTCAGTGTCAGTTTGTAATTTTCTACTTTTTTCAGGGTTTCTTGCCATATTTGGGGTCCTTTAGTGTGAGTTTTTAATTTTCTACTCTTTCAGGGTTTCTCGCCATATTCTGGGTCCTACAGTGTGAGTTTTGAATTTTCCTCGTTTTTCAGGTTTTATCGCCATATGAGGGTTCCTACAGTGTGAATTTTTAATTTTCCTCGTTTTCCAGTATTTCTTCTATATTCTGGGTAATACAGTGTGAATTTTTAATTTTCCACTTCTTTCATGGTTCTCGCCATATACAGTGTCCGAAAGTGTGAATTTTTAATTTTCACATTTTTCAGGGTTTCTCTGCATATTCTGGGTCCTACAGTGTGATTTTCTCATTTTCCACGTTTTTCAATTTTTTTCGTAATTTTGGGTCCTACATTGTGATTTTCTCATTTTCCAACTTTTTCAGGTTTTCTCGCCTTATTCGGGGTTCTTCAATGTGATTTTTAATTTTCCTCATTTTTCAGGATTTCTCGCCATATTCTGGATCCTTCAGTGTGAATTTTTAATATTCTAAGTTTTTCAGGTTTTTTGGTCATATTCTGCGTCCTACAGTGTGATTTTCTCATTTCCACGTTTTTCAGGTTTTCTTGCCATATTCCAGGTCCTTCAGTGTGAATTTTTAATTATCCACCTTTTTCAGTATTTCTCCCCATATTTTGTTAAATACAGTGTGATTTTTTAATTGTCCACATTTTTCATGGTTTCTCGCCATATTCTGTGTCCGACAGTGTGAATTGTTAAATTTCACGTTTTTCAGGTTTTCTAGGCATATTCTGTGTCCTACAGTGTGATTTTCTCATTTTCGACGTTTTTCAAATTTTTTCACAATTCTGGGTCCTACAGTGTGATTTTTCTAATTTTCCAGCTTGTTCAGATTTTCTCACTATATTTGGGGTCCTTCGGTGTGATTTTTTAATTTTCCTCGTTTTTCAGGTTTTATCGCCATATTCCAAGTCCTTCAGTGTAAATTTTTAATTTTCTAGTTTTTTCAGGTTCTCTCGCCATATTTGGGGTCCTTCAGTGTGAGTTTTTAATTTTCTAATTTTTCAGGGTTTCTCGACATATTCTGTGTCCTACAGCGTGTATTTTTCATTTTCCACGTGTTTCAGTTTTTTTCGTCATATTCTGGGTCCTAATTGTGATTTTCTCATTTCCACGTTTTTCAGGTTATCTTACTGTATTCCAGGTCCTTCAGTGTGAATTTTTAATTTTCACGTTTTTCAGGGTTTCTCGGCATATTTTGGGTCCTACAGTGTGCATTTTTAATTTTCCACGTTTTCCAGGTTTTTTCGTCATATTCTGGGTCCTACAGTGTGATTTTCTCGTTTTCGACATTTTTCAAGTTATTTTTTTTTATTTATTTATTTTTTTTTTTTGCCATTCTGTGTCCTACAGTGTGATTATTCTCATTTTCCACCTTTTCAGGTTTTCTCACCATATTAGGGGTCTTTCAGTGTGAATTTTTAATTTTGTAATATTTTCAGGTTTTTTTTTGTCATATTCTGGGTCCTACAGTTTGATTTTCTCATTTCCACGTTTTTCAGGTTTTCTTGCCTTATTCTGGTTCCTACCATGTGAGTTTTGAATTTTCCTTGTTTTTCAGGTTTCCTGGCTATATCCCGGGTCCTTCAGTGTGAATTTTTAATTTTCCACATTTTTCAAGTATGTCTTGCCATATTCTGGGTAATACAGTGTGAATTTTTAATTTTCCACTTCTTTCATGGTTTCTCGCCATATTATGTGTCTGACAGTGTGAATTTTTAATTTTCATGATTTTCAGGGTTTCTCGGCATATTCTGGGTCCTACAGTGTGATTTCTCATTTTCCACCTTTTTCAACCTTTCAGACCATTTTTCGGGTCCTTCAGTGTGAGTTTGTAATTTTCTACTTTTTCAGGGTTTCTCGCCATATTCTGGGTCCTAAACGTTGTATTTTTAATTTTTCACGTTTTCAGGGTTTCTTGGCATATTCTGGGTCCTACAGTGTGATTTTCTCATTTTCGATATTTTCAAGTTTTTTCGTAATTCTGGGTCCTACAGTGTCATTTTCTCATTTTCCCACCTTTTTCAGGTTTTCTCGCCATAATTGGGGTTCTTCAGTGTCAGTTTGTAATTTTCTACTTTTTTCAGGGTTTCTTGCCATATTTGGGGTCCTTTAGTGTGAGTTTTTAATTTTCTACTCTTTCAGGGTTTCTTGCCATGTTCTGGGTCCTACAGTGTGTATTTTTCATTTTCCACGTTTTTCAGATTTTCTCGCAATATTCTGTATTCTTCAGTGTGAATTTTTAATTTTTCACGTTTTACAGGTTTTTTCTTCATATTCTGGGTCCTACACTGTGATTTTTCTCATTTCCACGTTTTTCAGGTTTTCTTGCCATATTCCAGGTCCTTCAGTGTTAATTTTTGATTTTCCACGTTTTCAGGGTTTCTTGGCATATTCTGTGTCCTGCAGTGTGAATTTTAATTATCCACTTTTTTCATGGTTTCTCGCCATATTCTGTGTCCAACAGTGTGAATTTTTAATTTCACGTTTTTCAGTGTTTCTCGAAATATTCTGGGCCCTGCATGTGATTTTCTCATTTTCCACATTTTTTCAATTTTTTTCGTAATTCTGGGTCCTACAGTGTGATTTTCTCATTTTCCACCTTTTTCAGGTTTTCTCGCCATGTTTGGGCTCCTTCACTGTGAGTTTTTAATTTTGTACTTTTTTATTAATTGTTTCTCGCCATATTCTGGGTCCGAGAGTGTGAATTTTTAATTTTCACGTTTTTCACATTTTCTTGGCATATTCTGGGTCCTGCAGTGTGATTTTCTCATTTTCCACCTTTTGGAGGGTTTCTCACCATATTTGGGGTCCTACAGTGTGAGTTTGTAATTTTCAACCTTTTTCAGGGTTTCTTGGCATATTCTGGGTCCTACAGCATGTATTTTTAATTTTCCACGTTTTCAGAGTTTCTGGGCATAATCTGGGTCCAACAGTGTGATTATTCTCATTTTCCACCTTTTTCAGGTTTTCTTGCCATATTCGGGGTCCTTCAGTGTGAATTTTTAATTTTCTACTTTTTTCAGGTTTTCTCGCCATATTCTGGGACCTACAGCATGTATTTTTAATTTTCCACGTTTTCAGGGTTTCTGGGCATAATCTGGGTCCTACAGTGTGATTATTCTCATTTTCCACCTTTTTCAGGTTTTCTCATCATATGTGAATTTTTAATTTTCTACTCTTTTCAGGTTATCTCGCCATATTCTGTGTCCTTCAGTGTTAGTTTTTTATCTTCCTCGTTTTTCAGGTTTTTCGCCATATTCCGGGTCCTTCCGTGTGATATTTTACTATTTTACCTTTTTCAGGTTTTTTCGTCATATTCTGGGTCCTACTGTGTGATTTTCTCATTTCCATGTATTTCAGGGTCTCTTGCCGTATTCCAGGTCCTGTCGTATTCCAGGTCCTTCAGTGTGAATTTTTTTCCACGGTTTTCAGTATTTCTCTCCATATCTCGGTAATAAAGTGTGAATTTTTAATTGTCCAGTCTTTTCATGGTTTCTCACCATATTCTGTGTCCAACAGTGTGAATTTTTAATTTTCAGGTTTTTCATGGTTGTTCAGCATATTCTGGTTTCTGCAGTGTGATTTTCTCATTTTCCACGTTTTTCAAGTTTTTTCATATTTCTGGGTCCTACAAGTGTGATTTTCTCATTTTCGATGTTTTTCATGTTTTTGTAATTCTGGGTAATACATTGTGTTTATTCTCATTTTCTACCTTTTTCATGTTTTCCTCGCCATATTCGCGGGTCCTTCAGTGTGAGTTTTTAATTTTCTACTTTTTTGAGGGTTTCTTGCCATATTCTGGGTGCTACAGAGTGTATTTTTTATTTTCCACGTTTCTCAGGATTTCTCCCCATATTCTGTGTCCTACAGTGTGATTTTCTCATTTTCGACGTTTTTCAAGTTTTTTCACAATTCTGGGTCCTACAGTGTGATTATTCTCATTTTCCAGCTTTTTCAGATTTTCTCACTATATTCGGGGTCCTTCAGTGTGAGTTTTTAATTTTCTACTTTTTTGAGGGTTTTTTGCCATATTCTGGGTGCTACAGAGTGTATTTTTAATTTTCCACATTTCTCAGGGTTTCTTGCCATATTCTGGGTCCTACAGTGTGATTTTCTCATTTTCGATGTTTTTCATGTTTTTTTTTTTTTTTTTTTTTTTTTTTTTTTTTTTGCTATTCTGGGTCCTACAGTGTGATTATTCTCATTTTCCACCTTTTTC